>NW_008654491.1:3568-24713 GCF_000695815.1 Acanthisitta chloris
TTGTAACTCCCTGCTCTGGCTCTTTGTCTGCTTTTTGGAGAGGCCCTACTCTCCTGTGTAGCCACAAGAGGTTTCACCTGAAATACAGGTCTCCCCTTTGCTGTCTCCCCCCTCCTCCCGAGACCTAAGAGGAAATCGAGCGCTGCAATATAAGCGCGCGGGTTACACTTGTATTTAGTTCAATGGCCTCTTCTTTCTAACAGTTTACTTTGTCTCTTCTAATTCAAGCATGTCAGCAGCAAGTATCATATCTGTGACATCGATAATAAAAATCCCATTGTAAATGCTGGGGTGTCATTTTCCATTCTGCCTAAACAATCCTGAGCTTTGTACTTTCTGGAGTGGCCTCTGTCTTTCACAGGTGACATTTGCAAATGGGGATCCTCATGTGTAAACCACGCAGCTAACCATCTCATTTCCATATGGACAGGCTGGCATAAGCTCACTTTGTGTCAGTGAAGGGGCTAGTCTGTGGCAGGTGGAAATTTGACTATATCAGGTTTATCGTGAGGGGACAGGTCCTTCTCCCTCTTGCAGGGGTGCTGGCCTGGTGGAGGCAGTGGAGGAACACTGCATGGTGCCTGGCAGTTACACATGCAACTCCAGGCTCTTTGTTTAGATGGGAAAATTGGGAAAACCATCCACAGGCTTGTGTGCTTTGACTCTGAAATGCTTTTATTGACATGCTTTGGCCCTGGGGTGCCTGGGGATGTTGAGACATGACTTGTGTGGAAAGCAGTCAGTGGTGGCACTTCCAGAGCTCTGGAGGAGCTGGAGCACACTGTGGGTTCTCAGAAATGTGGACAGGACTGTTTGGAGACAACCAGTGCCTTTTCTGCATCACCACCATGGCTTCTTCCATGGCTGTGCCAGTGTTGCAGTGGCAGTGTGGAAGGGACTGTGCTCCCTTCTCAGAAGAAAAGGAGTGAATCATTTTCAGAAAATGGGGCCCTTGGGAAGGCTTAGTTTACTGAGTAGCGGGTCAAAACTGTGTCTTTTTTTTTTTTTTGCTTCGTGATCTTACCCTTCTTAGAATTACATCATCATTTATATACTCTTGTAAATCACACCAATTACTCTAAATATGTACCGACATATACCAAAGTAGCTAAAAAGGAACAATTACGATACTATTTGGCATGGTTACAGCATCTCTGAAAAAGACATCTTTTATGTGTAACACAATTTGTCCAGAATTAATGAAAATATCCAGGGCTGTTTTTATGAAGTAATTTGTTACATTAAACTAAAAAAACCTAAGGTTATGTTGGACATGAAAAGAAACTCCCCAAAGGTCAAAGCAATTAAACATTGGAACAACCCATCAACCCAGAGGTCACCGAGGCCTCATCTAATGAGAACGTTCAAACGGGAGGAAATCCTGCAATCGTCGCTACTCATTTCTTTGCCAGGTTAAATACCCATTTGAAGTCCTGGCACAGCACAACCAATGGAAAAATTCCCATGGGCTTGACTGGGACTATGCTTCCCCCTCTTCCTTCTCCCGCTGCCACCCCCTGGATTTTAATAAAACCTTTGTATTTCAAACAGATCTGGAATATTTTGCACCTTCTATGAATTCCTGGAAACCAAAAGACCTGCAAGGAACCTAACAGTTGCATCTTCAATAGGGCTTTTTTCCCCCCTACTTCTGTATTAACAACTAACACTTGGCTGTTGTGAATAGATTCAGATTTAGCTGTTTCTGAGGGAATGTGTGTGTGTGTGTATTCACAACTGAAAAAGAACTACTGCAGAAAGATTCTTTAGAAGAGAACAGTCCAACAGGAGGAGAGTGTTTATACAAATCTGGCAAGATGATAGTGTGATTTTAGTGTTCAGTCAAATCTTTTCATAGTCTGGAAGTCTTGATAATAAAAAGGACTCATCACAAACTGAGAATTTGTGTGCTGCTCTAACCTTCTGGAAGTAGATATAAGAAGACTTATAAATGCATCTCCTTTAAAACTGGTTTTGAAAAATGCCAGGTAAGCTCACAGAGATTTGTGGAAAGAACTAAGTGGGTCAAGTGCTACAAATTTTTTTTGTGAGCCTCAGATTGGCAAAATGTTTCAGAGGTGGTAATGATAGCACAGCACAGAGCAGTTTCTTGATGTTTCTTCCCTTCTGTGCTTTATTGCTCTGGTGTTGTCATTAACACTGCTCCCTCTTGTTTTCCACTCCTTCTTGATAATTTTTCTTGGGTGTATGAATAGCTGAGAAGTGTACAATATTCAGTTATCAGTATTATGTTCCATAGCTTATAATTTCCATAGGCAATTCTCTGTTTTGGAGCATGGTCTTTTACTACAAACTAGCAAAGCCAACCAAAAATGAACCACTGTCTTTTTGAAAGATCAGTGTATTCAACGTGTTTTTATATTAGAGAGAAGGAGAAAATACGAAGTTAGTGCTTGGGTCTCTGTACCATCATCTGTCCATGTACAGTGACTGGGAGTAAAACCAATGCAACAGTTTGGAGTTCATTAAGTAGTGATGAAACATGTGATAGCTTTTCATTTGGAGCAGCTTAAGTCTTGATCCAGTTAGATTAGGATCATGCATTTTTTATAAGACAAAATTCAGTATTTTTTGGCTAAGTGGGATATAATACATTCCTGTTTTCTACACTTGACTGCTCATCAAATTTTAGTTCAGATGCAACAATAATGGTATTCTGTAGAGTGGAGATGGTGTTGCAAGTAAAGATTGCAGCAATCACTGGTGCTGTTTTATCAGCAATCATCATATACAAATGAGAAATGGCTCAAAACACACTTCATAATAATTTATCCATAACTTCACTAATTCTCCAGTGTTAAATAATGATATCAGTGCTCTAACCATGTTATACATCATTCCTGCCTTGCTTTCCTTCCACAGTTCTTAAGTCTAAAGGTTCATTTCCATGTGCTTTCCCCAGCAGAGCAGCAAGCACATGGAAAGTTTTCCCTCTCTTCCTCTGTGAAAATGCACCTTGAAATAGTATTCATACTTACCACAAAGAGGAGAAAAAAAAATTGGTGTTCTGAAATGTAGTGGTAATAGGACATGGAAAAACATTTAGTAGAAGGAAAAGTCAAAATCTGCTTCCCCACTATGAGTAGCTCCACAGAAAATCAGTTTGAGACACTGATTTTCTTAAAGGAATTAGGATTTAGACATGCCACAATCATTAATATTGTCAATGCATAAACCAGCTCAGTAGTTTTTTAAGTCTGAGTTGGGTTTTTTTAATGTCCTGTCACTGCTTTTTCAAAGTGCAGGTACATGGCTCAGCCAGGATTTGGGCAGCATCTGCAGGGGAAGGAAGAAGCTGAGGGGGTTTCTTGACAGTGTTTTTAGGGCTAAATGGGTGTCCTTCAAAAAAGAAAAAATCAGAAGGTTCCACCACATTAAAACCCAGCATTTTGAGCATTGCTTTAAAAATTATCATAGAAGATCTTAAGAGTTGACAGAACACAGACAAAGGCTGAACTCAGGTTTACTCTGCCAGGGAAGTTTAGGGCCCTGTGGGGCAGGACAGTGGAGCTTAGGGGTACTCAACACATGGCACCAACCAGGGGAATGTGAGCATTTCAGTGGCAAAGGGGTCCTGCCCAAAAACAAAACCAGTCAATCAGTAAGTGTTTCTTTCCCCCAAGAACTATTCTCTGCCCCAGATATTGCTGCTTGAAAGCTGCAACAAAAACTGAGAGCGGAGCCTTCCTGTCATCTCTCCCTTGGATGTCTGCAAAGGAATGCATTTTCCTCTGAGCTGGTGCTTATTGTCTGCTTCTTCTGGCAGAAAATATATGCACTTTTAGGGCATGATTCCTCTTATCTTCTTGAGAAGAAGGATTGCTTTTTGGTTAGATAAGTCCCACCCCAAAGGCTTTGTGGAGATCTGTGTTTTCTGGGGCTTCTTATATTGATCCATAAAGGTTTTCTCCTTTGCCTCTTTCAAATATTTTCCTTCTTTTCTTTTTTATAGGACTGCAAAGCCATGAAATCGGAAAGGACAAGTTTTAGATCTATTTTTTGGTCTTGGGTACTTTCTAACCTAAATGATTCCATAGTTCTAAATGAACACACAGCAGTGGCTGACAGAAACCTGGTCCAGGTTCTGTGACCAGGTGCTGCTTCTGTGTGAACCAGGAAGGAGGAGATTCCCCATGAGCTTAGTCTCAGCCACACAATCCTGGAGGGAAGCATCATGTTCTAGTTTTCATTTTCAGTGGTTGGCTATGGAAATGTGGAAATGGGAGTGATTTTTAACAGCTTGTTCTACCCCACCAGCACAGCCCAGTTTCTTTCAGCTCCTGTTTTTTCACACTTGGTTGATGAAGTCCTATGTCAAGTGTATTGAATTTTACAGGTATTTGTAGATGGGGCTAATAACAATCTTGGAACCAGGCAAAACAAGAGTGTAACCCATGCATCAGATAGTGACAGATGACAGGGAGTGGTGGGCACTGGACTCTCAGGGGTTTCCAGGAGTAACTGGGGAGCCTACCTCCTTTTGAAACTCTCCCCCTCCAGTCACTAAATGGAGGAGAGATAATGAGCTTTTGTAATAGGCATGGGACTGCTAATAAAAGCTTGTCTTGCTGACATCCCTTTATTGAAATTATTACGTGTTCCTTTTCATGTTGAAGCAAGATTAATACAACCCTAGGATATTACTGTTTTATTGAAGCCAGAAATCTACACAGTGCCAGAAGAGACAAAAATCTAACCAGAATTCTTACCTACAAGTTAGAGGTGAGGTCTTAATCAACTTTTCCAACAGACACCATCAGACAAAGTGATCTTTCAAGAAGAGGCTGACTTTCTGTTGACAGAGATGGACAGAGACATTGAATGATCTCTGGGCCAAAACTAAAAGAAGAGTGTAGCTGGATCAGCAAAATGTCATGGTTAATAGTATCAAAAGCAACCCAAATAATTAAAAAGCAATAGGTCAGTCACATTGCCACACTGTGGAGACTGTAATAAATGATTAAAAATTCAAACCAATGCAGCCTCAGTATTATGGAAATCAAACTGGACTTTAGGGAAATTTTTTGTGACTAGATGGTCAGATATATGATCATCTTTCCCTTCATCCCACCTCCCAGTCCTTTTCCAAGGTCTTAGGGATGGGAGGTGAAAGAGAAGGTGATAATTCAGGATGATTAGGAGACAATAGTAACTTACTTATGAGAACTGAATTACAGCAGCACAATTCAAAACAGATGAAACAAAATCCCAAACAAGTTGTAGGATTACTCCTGTTGAAATGAAACAAACACTCACAGAGATATTGATTGCACTTGGGGGTATTTTGGATCTAGATCATGTAAAGCTTTTTGCATGAACTTAATTTATTCCCATTAACTCTGAGAATGTCAATGGAGTAACTTCATCAGGTTGTATGTCTGCCTAGATTGTTGCAGTATCAGACTGTAGGGTGAATCTGACCAAGACAAGTTGAAATAATCAGCTAAGAGACAGTCAGAGATGAGAGAAAGGATGTGCAAATAATGAAAAGGTGACAGAAAAAAAGCAGCAAAAATTTCTGCAGAAGTTTCAAAAAGGAGTTTTGCTGTGTAACGAAAAAGCTCTTGATCAACTCAAAACAACTTAATAGGACTTGAAGGCTAGCTAGGATTTTGCTTTCTAAAGTGACGCTGTCAAACAGTTTGAGTGCATTGACATCTTGTTGCATTTTGTAGAACAAAATTGAAATTTGGTTTTGATTTATTTTCCCTTATTCAGTTCTGGAAATGCAAATACAAGTATCCCATGAAGGTGAAATACTGAGTCACTAACCTCAAAGACAATGTTGCCATTGACTTGACTCCCAACACCTCAGCCCCTGTGGGCAGGTGGGCTTTGTCCTACAGGTCAGAGCCATTGTTGGGGCAATGCATTCTGCTTCAACAGCATATTCTGCCTCCTGTGGTGCCCCAGGTCAGGTGGGCATCCCTGACCATTTTGCTGTCCATGGTTAATTTTATGTGATTAGGTGAAACAGCGAACCAAAATACAGAGAGAAAAATGTACACTGAGTCCTTACTCCAGTAAGGACATTGTACCTTACAGCTAGTCTTATCCACAAAGCAAAAGATGTATTTTGACATGTACCTGAGCTTCTCCCACTAAGATGGTCTAAGGAAAATATATCAAAATCCTTTCTGATCTGGTTGGCACATTAATCAGGTCTTTTCTTGACAAATCCACCATTAACCAAATGATCCATTTCAAGATTGGTGCATAAATCCAATTTAACAATTTGTCAGTAGAATGGAGGAGTTCAAAAATCTCTTAACCAAAATCATGACTTATACCACTATTAGTTTTGAATGAAAGTTTAAAGAGGGCAGAATTCAGAAAGACATAGGACCAGACTTCGTGTTTGTTGAAATAGCATCAATTCCAGTTCTTCCACTGAATTCAGTCGAGTTCCTGACAATTCATGCTTCCTGTTGAAGATGAATTTGGTCAATAATCTGATTGATGGTGGACAGCACAGCAAATTATCCTTACTGAGATCTTGCACATGGCATTTCAGCTGTAGATCCCAAAATGCATATTGGACACTGATCATCCTGGCTGGGATCTTTTTGTGTTACAGCCTTGAAATACCATCACTTCTGCATGAAGGCAGCATCTATTGATACCAATACACAAAGCTGTTGCTGGATTTTCTGCTGCAAAACAGAAAAAGCCCAGTGGAGGAGCAGGAAATTGTTAACATTAAACATCAGGAGATGTCATGATTCTGCTCTTCTGCATGCATCCCTCTGTCCTCCAGGCTTCTAGAAGTTACTCATTTTGACAACTATATAATGCCTTGGCACTTGTGTCTATTCACAGTTTATAGCTGCTGTAGAACTTACACTGGACTTTAGATTTTGTCCAGCTGCTAATTATTTTTTAATTTTTTTCCCCCTCCAAGAAATTGATTCACAGGAAAACAGCTCCACACCTTTTTCCCTCAGTCTAGCAATCTTATCCACAAATCAATTCTACTAACCTGTGGTTGCATTTTATTTAAAACAAAATGATTGGCTGGAGTTTTGATTCAGAGAAAAGTAGCAAGATAGGGAGAAATCTGATGTCTTGCCAACAAACATCAATTAATGTTGCAGCTATACAAATAGAACTAGAAAAGAGTGGTACCACTACTCCAGTTTGTTCCAAAACAGACAGCAAGATACAGTCACCCTCAAAAAAAAAAGATTTTCCTTTTTTTTTTTCCCGGAAAAGGATTTCAGAAAATGTGCTTGCTGCAAGCAAAGCTAATAAGTTGCTCTGTTAGCACTGAGATTTACAACAATTGATTTTTTATTGCACTGTGGCTTCTGGCTGGATCTGAGGGTGTCTAGTAGGGCTCAAGGAATGAGAGAGTGTATGTGGGGTTGGAGTGTTTTGCCCTCTCAGGTAACTTCTCTGGCATCTCTTTGTGGGTATGAGCAGTCTGCAGTTGCACTGGAAAGATCTGACTCTTTTTTCTTCTCTGCATGAAACATTAGGAAGAAGGATGACTTTGAACCTTGTGCACTTCTGTTGGGTTAAGCTGAAAGTGCTAATGAGTTCAGGGGAAAGGTGGGGCAGAGGGGCAGTAGTATCCCCTCTGTCTTTCACACCCACATGCTCACAGTATGTGTAAGACCAGCAGGACCATGCAAGCCTGTTTGACTTGAGAAAGTGAGATTCAGAAATTCCCATTGACTTTGCAGAGCTCTAAGCCAGGACTGTTGCTAGATATCCCAGATAGGTCAGCTGGGTTGATACTAGAATTACATTGGGAGTTACAGTAAATGTGTTGAGCATCATACAATTTTAGGGTTGGAATGCACCTTAAAGATCATCTGGTCCCAACCCCCTGCCCTGGGCAGGGACACCTCCCCACTAGAACAGGTTGCTCAAGGTTTCATCCAACCTGGCTGTGAACACTGCCAGGGTTGGGGCTTCTACTACTTCCCTGGGCAACCTGTTGTAGTGTCTCACCACCATGAGATGGGAGTCTTACATGGGGTATTATCCATGTGAAACATAGTGAGTATTTCCAGGCTACACAGGGCAAACCTGCAGGGCATTGCAGGGACACAAGGGACAGTGAGGCTGAGGAGGTGGCATGAATAAGCCTGGTGTAGAGGAGATCATCCCACCTGTAGTCTTGATGCCACATTACTTCCAGTTGACACCAGGACCAGAGAAAAAAGAATCTGTCTGGGTCAGCAGGCAGAGGAAAAATGCGTGGCTCAACGGGTTAAGGAACAGGCGAGTGCTAACTCTGCCCAGAGGGCGGTGAATGAATGAGCATCGTCCCCCTCTCCCTTGCAGCAGTGATCAGGATTCCTTTCCCAGCCCGCCCCCGGGATTCCTCCCGCAGGAGGAAAAGGGAGAAAAGTAAACCCTTTCTCTGCACGGGGTGCAGGGGGGGCATGGAGCAGTGCTGTCTGCCCGCGCTTCCCCTCTGCACCCCCGTGCTGGCATCTGGATGCTGCAGAAGTTGTGAGCTGCTCTTACCAAATGCTAATATACTCCCAGGACTTTTTCTTCCGTGGAGGGTGAAGGCAGAATCCAACTGAGGAAAGGCACATGCTGGAGATTTGCTGTTTAACAGAGTTTGTCCAAACAGAAAGATGACTTGAGATCCCTTTGGAAATGTGATCCTTCTCATTCTTTGAGAAGAATAAATCAGGTGACCGCAGCTATTAATACTTTTCTAACCCTGTCACCTGGGGATTTCAGCACATTTTGTGAATTTTCCCCACTTATCTCTCTTAAAACCCATCTCTACAGATGGAAAGTACTATTCTCCTCATTTTTGGAGGAAAGAACACTAAGTGCTGTAGAAGAGTTATGCCCAAATCCTTCAGGAAACCTGTAGCAGAGGTAGGAAGCAGAATAAGTTGACCAATTATTCATCCCATAGATATTTGTGTCATTGTTTCCTTTTAATCCAAATACCTTCAGATGTGCATCGCAAGAGACATTTTCTAGGGCAGTTTCTAACATCCTGAGCCCACCAAAGTCTAAAAAACCCACTGAAGTCGAAATACTATCCTTAGACTAAGGTGCTGTGTGAACCTGTACTCATTTGGCTTATGATCAATAGCCCACAATAACACTGGGGCCAAGGGATTATAGACATTAGTCTTGCCTCAGAGCTATTTAGGACCATTAACCAATCCAACAGAAAGTCAGTGTACATCTCTGTAAATTTACTTCAAGTTATACACATTATCTTCTTCTTCACACTGTGTCATGATGGCCAACAGCCAGTCATACCGATCATACTTTATTGGCTGCAGCCTTTTTTTCATGGGTTCCCACTGATAGACAGTTTTGAAATAAATCAGAGGGCTAAGTGTGAGCAGAGTCCCAGATTTGGTCTTTGGATCCAGTGGTGGAAGCAACTGTATGTGAGTGTTTATGATTTTCTCAGGAGTTTTCAGTGCTGTTGCACACACTTTCGATTTAAATGTAAGTCATAGACCAATATCTTATTAGAGGCATATCCATGTCTTCTCTGGAGATGCGTTTTAGGTCAGGCACTGGAATAGATTGCCTAGGGAGGTGGTGGAGTCACCATCCCTGGAAGTGTGCAAGAGGAGTCTGGATCTGATGCTGGAGGATCTGGTTTAGGGTTTAGGGCTTCCAGCAGTGACAGGCTAATGATTGGACTCAATGATCTTAGAGGTCTCCTCCAACCTTGGTGATTCTATGATTTGTGTCCCTTAGCTGGGATCAGACATAAATACTTACAATTCATTTTGGGTCAAAGTATTCCAAAAGGCCAGCTTGGATCTGCTTCCACCTGTCAGCCAGAAAAAAAATCTTCCTTCCCCTCCCCCTTCCACTTCCTCCTTGCCTTTCCATAGCATATTATGCATAAAATTGGTGCTGAGGCTTATGGGGAAAAAAGAAAGAAAAAGGGTAAACTCAATCTGGGTAATTGGGTAGAAGTTCCTCCTGCTGCAGGCATCCTACTCTATTGTCTGGGCGTGATATCACTTTCTCTTCAGCTGGTTCTGCTGAAGAAGCAGGTGTTACCAGACTTGCAGAAAGCTTGTTTAGGACTGCTGAGATGCCTTCTTCACCCCATGTGGATCACCATCACATCAGGCACATGACAGCACTGGTCAACATGAAGCCACGTGGGAGGTGAGGGACCCAAGTGCTGGGGTATGGTGTCATGTCTCACTTCCTATTCTGCTCCTTGCTCCAGCAAAGAGGATTGTTGTGGGGAGCAGAGAAGAAGAGACCCTGGCACTGAGCTGTGGGTATGAAAGGAAGGAGGCAATTGCAGGAGATTCATTCCCAAAATATCTGGTTTGCCACATCTGTCTGTGCAGGATCAGTTTCATGGAAGATGAAAGAGCTGCACCTGTTTACAGCAGAGATGGTTTTGGACTAAAAGACACAAAAAAGCAAATCTCAGAGAGGCAGAAATCTAGAGACAGAATTATAGATACTATTGAATCCCCAATGTATTTTTAGACTTCATTTTAAAGGGAAAACAATGGGATAAAAGCCTCAAAGGCACATATTTAAGTGTTAGTTTCAAAGTAATACCTCCTCAGAGATCTGACTTTATCACTACTGAAAGGAGAAAGCAGAAAATGGAATTGTTTTTGTTGTTCTATCATGTTTATGACATGACAAAAACGTGGAGTTCTTCTGCCTTTTGCTTTTCACCTTGTTGAACTGCTGTCAGACTTCTGTAAATCGTTTGCACCATAAACAAGTTTGTGAGTGAAAGGGCAAGTGCTGAGAGAAGCCAAAGGCAGAGTCTTTTTATTGAATCTTTTCTTACAGAGATAACTGACTTCAGCATGGACCAGCTTCACCTAGATCCAGGAAGCAAAGCCAAGTATTATGGAAGGCAACACTATAAGGAAGCTGAAACAACAATAAATGGGCTAAGATTCTGGAACATGTTGGTTTTATTTTTAGGCAAAGAATAAGATAATTGCAGCTGAGGGGATTTAGTTTTTGAGCCAGAGCTACTGCCTTGTTTCTCCATAGCATTTCAGCCACAGAGGTGTCACAGACAGGCTGCTGGAAAGACATACATGCCTTACCCAGGAGTACCACCTGGAAGCTGTTGTGAAGCTACAACTGCTTACTAATTGTTGGGTAAAGTTTGGAAGACTGTCTGCCCCCAGGCACCAGTGATGGGATATGAAAACAGGAAGGGAAGAGCATGCTTTTGCTTGCATATGTGGCTCTTACAGTGTCAGTACCCAGCACAGCAGGCAGTTCTGCTCCTTTGGCAGAGAGCCGTCGTGCCAGAAAAAGGCATCGGCATGGTGTAGAGCATGGCAGTGACAGGCTGGGATAACCTGGTCCCATGGGGAATGCTGCTTGGATCAGTGCAAAGCTTAACAGGGGAATGTGTTTCTGTTCTATCTTGCCAGGTCTTGCTGTAGACTCACAGGAAGAAGGCTGGAGAGGTAGGGCCACAGAAATAAATGCATCTTCAGCTCACTTCGGTTTGTTCCCCCAGTGTTCTCTTTGCAAACATGATACTCCTGATGGAGAATAGTATTTAAGGAGCTTGAGAGCTAATACTGATCTTACATTTATGGATAGGCCCAAATCCACTTGTGCTGGAACCCACTAAATCCAGGCATATCTCATGCAAGTACCTGCAGACTAAGCTCAACTTGTGATCCAAAGGGAGAAATATGTGTGATTGGTCTCTTCAGTAGTTCAAGATACACAAACTTTTCTGTCTTCCACGCTTAGCTCTGCTTTGGTTATTTTATACTGGAACCTTTTAGAAAGTCATGTGACACAGTCCAGTAATAATTACTTTTCTTTAAAACTTTTTTCTTTTTTTTCTCCCAATTTATTATCATCCTTCGAACACTGCTTGTATAACTCTACACAACTGGGGCTTTAACGCAACAATGAACTCTTAAAAATATTACAAAAGCACAAATACATGTCTTAGAAAAGAGTCAAATAGACACAAAACCTGAGTTTAACTGGTGCTATGAAGCCCCGGAGCATCATGCACTGCTGAGTGCCTTTGACTGGGTACTCTGCCTGTGGAGGGCTAAACCATTTTGGTACTGACTACTTTGAATTATGGAGCTCAGGTGAATTTTCTGGTGTTTTTTACTTCCTTACTGGGGAAGAAACTGAGGAAGGGCTGGGAGAGGCTCTTCCACCTGAGACAGGCTAATGATAGGAACTTGTTTTCTTCTGCTGGTGGGACATTGACTGAAGCAAAAAGATGGATTTGGCCTAAAGCAAACTCATTTTTCCTATTTAGTCCAGAAGGGGAGAAAAATAAATAATATAGAATTGTCTGATGAAGCTGATCAGATTAAAGGACATACAGGTTATAGAAGAAAGGGTTTCTCAGGAGATGCTGGAGAAACATAGGTGAAAAACTGATCAAGCATGTGCCATCTGCCCACCAGGCAGGAAGGCACCATGGTCTGAGAGATGTTGTGAACAGGAGCAGAGAGAAAGACCAAAAAGATCTGATTTGTAGCAGTATGTCTCTTCAAACCAATGGAAAACTTGAGGAGGAAAGAAACCAGAAGAGGAGAGAGGGATCATAAAGATTTGTTTTCTTTAGATCTGTACATTTCTATGTCACTAAAGACAAGATAGTGTGATTCTAAAACTCCTGACTATTTCATCCTATCTGGCTACATAAGGTGCATGGCATGAATTCCTTTCCAGAGATGATTTTCTTCTTAACATGGACTGTATATGGAGTCTAGGTATACCCTCACAATTAAAGCTTGGCAGAAGGAACCTCTCCTTCAATACTCCCAATTTTTACCTCTGACTAACAAGCCTGTGGTTTCCTAAGTGAAACTGGCAGTCTGAATCCTGTCTCCACCGTGTTTCTTAATTACACCATAGCTGTTAAGATGTAGGGATGCTCCTTGAAGAATGGCCTGAAAATAAAACCAAGAATCAACTCAGATACCTTGTTGAAACTGAGCCTAAGTACTAGTTTTCAAAGGCAAAACCTCAAACACCTTTATCTGAGCCTCTAACGGGTTATGAGTTGTGTGATGATGATGCTGAAATAGAAATAATCTGCATTTGTAGGGTAAGAAGTTAAATTATGATTAGCAACAGTGATTGTTAGATCCCACATGGCTAGAGGATGCTCTGATGCAGTGCACTGATGTCTACTTCATTCAAACATGCATTAGAAGTGCCATTACATCTTGTTTCCAGGAGCTGTAACTCACCCCAAAGGGAGAGCTTGGCTCAACCCTGGGGTCAATTCTGCAGCCACTGGTAATGCTAAGGAGAGGCTGGCAGGAGATTAGACAGAAATGTACATTCAATAAAATCAAAAGGATTTTGTCTCCCTAAAGGTTTGGAAGAAATGAGTTTATAGATAACTGTTTGCCCTATGGACATCATTCTTTAACTTTCACTGAGGCAGCACATGCTGTTATCCTATAGATGTCCAACGAAGCAAACGATAAGGAATAGATGATTTTTCTGGCCAGCTCTGTAGCACATTTAATATGTTTTTTTTAGGATAGATCTTCTGTGAAAATTGTATCAACTTCAAGGTTATTTTTAATAGTGGTTTTACAGTTTGCCAGCTACTAATGGTATTTCTTTGGAAGCCTTCAAAACCACCCCAAACCATCACTATCCATTTAATTGTCTATCTAGGAGATTGCAACTCTGAAGACAAACTTGCACAGCTTCAAATCTTCTTGATCCTTCTTTGACTCAGCTTGACATTTGGATTCTTCTGTCTCACCCTTATGCAACTGAATTGCAAGTATTTTCTTTTAGGATCAATATCTTTGATAATTTTCTACAGGGCTTAAAACTCAGAAATAAATTGATTACATAGTCTTTTTAAAGCCAAGTTAATGCTAAAGATTAAAAGTTAGAAAGATTCTTAGTGAGCAGTAGAGTAATTCCTGAAACATTTTTCCTTTCCTTGCCTAGTTTTGCCTTGCCTTGCCTTATTCCCTTGCTTCTCTCTCTCCTAGACAAGATGTACTGAACCAGTTTCCTTAACAGAAAGATATCACACCAATGACTAGGTGTTTTCAATTAATTTTTTTTCTCAGAGATTTTTTTGGGACTTGAATTTGAAAGTTGATCTGAAAATTGTATTTTGAACAGACTTTCTAAAAGTCCTCCTTTATCATGACCGAAACATTACTAGTTAACCATCCTTTGAAAAGACATTTCTTGCCCCAAAACTCTGATACTCTGCATTACTTTC
Source organism: Acanthisitta chloris (assembly GCF_000695815.1). Lineage (NCBI taxonomy): Eukaryota > Metazoa > Chordata > Aves > Passeriformes > Acanthisittidae > Acanthisitta > Acanthisitta chloris. Next base: position 17,778 of record NW_008654491.1, read on the forward strand.
AGAAATAGATTTCATGCTCCCTTTGCTGTCAGAAAATCATCTTTGCAGGAAGGACAGAATAAAAAACCTGCGATAAACAGTGCCTTTGGTGATTTTTTCTTTTTTTTTTCTTTTTTTTTTTTTTTTTTTTTTTTTTTTTTTTTTTTTTTTTTTTTTCTATTGGGACTACCTGCAAACACAGCTATCAGAAATAAAAAGAGAAATAGATTATTACTGGTCACAAGAGTATGTGGCACCACACCTCATGGGATCACCAGCACAAAGTTGCTGTTGTTTTACAGCATGTTTTAACTGGAACATCGGGTGGTTACCCCAGATGGATCAATTTTTCATGCAGCTGAGTGGCTGGTGAGGTTTCTCATCACTGAGGTTGCTTGGTGTGGAGGGACCAGGCAAGGCTGCTCCAAGCATCCCTGTCACAGATCTGTGCATATGCTGAACTTTGTGAACTTCTCTTCTTACTGCTGCCCATGGTCATGACACGACAGACCACGGAAATCTTGTGAGATGTTTCTTTGTTAAGGGTGAGTTGCTGACACAGTGAAGCAGCATTTATACAGTGGAGCATTCAGTGCTTGCCACTTGGGGAGCATTTCCTGAGACACAGGTAGCACCTGGACATAGCTGGTTGATTTATGGCAGACTTGGACTAGCATGACAAAACACTGTGGCTGCTGCTCCTTGGTGGAGGTAGGGAAAATATTGGGGTGAGATTAATTCATATCATCACACAGAACCAGAACAGGAGTCCCAGGATTTGCAAGTGAAGAGAGTGGCCTTTGTGGCACTGCCTGGTATGCAGAGCTTGCCCTGAATCTGTCCCCACAACAGCTGACTGAAGAAATGGATGCAGAAAGGTATTGACACTCACTTTCTTATTTGGGATCCTTAAATTGCTGATTAGCTCTTATTTCAGGTGCCTCTCTGCTGTCAGGAAGAGCATTGGGCTACATGCACTAGCAGTCTTTGAGGAGGAGATTCAGACTAGATGTTAGTATATACTTTTTCCCTGTTAGAGTGTTCAGGCATGGAATAGATTGCCCAGGGAGGTGGTGGAGTCACCATCCCTGGAAGTGTTGAAGAGGTATCTGGATCTGACACTGGAGGATCTGGTTTAGGGTTTAGGGGTTCCAGCAGAGTGGAATGTTAATTGTTGGAGTCGATGGTCTTAGAGGTCTCCTCCAACCTTGATGGTTCTATGATTCTATGAACATCCTATCAAGGATAGCAAGATAGTGCTGTTGGCAGCCATCTGACGTGGCCAGTGACATATCTGTGCTTTTGATGATGTGCCCTGAACATTTCCTAGGTTCAAGCAGAGTATTTTTATTTGGCATTGCCTCTGCATATTGTAAGTTATTGATTTGCAGGTCTGGTACAGGTAAGCAGAACTTGTCTGCCCCCATCACTGTGGGTGTGTATGAAGAGGCAAGGAAACAAAAGGCTCCTTGCCAGTCAGGGTAAACACCATGTGATGCATTAAGGTGAGACCTACATAGTTTGAACTGCTTTAATCAATTTTTAATCAGCTTTTACTACACAACAGCAATTTATTATAGGTTTTATATGATTACAGGCTTACTGAGATTTTATTTGTTCACTTACCATAGTTTTTATGGGCTTATGATGATTTTAGGTTTTATGTGCTAATGACATTTTCCAACTTTTCTAAATGCTTATCTGTACGACTTCCCCGTTCCTCCTGCCTTGGCAGAAGAGAACATTGCTACAGGCTGTCCCATTTATTAACCAAATAGTCAAATCAGAAAAAAATACTGTAGTTGATGCATTACAGACTTTTATAAATGCAAAAATAAGTGATGTTTTACAAACAAATGCTGCGCTTGTAGCCACATGTGGTTGCATAACATATTCACTGCTGTGAAAGGAGAGGGCACAGATGGAAGGTCTAAGCCTGAGCATCAAAGTGCTCCACCTCCAAAGTGCTCTTGCTCCTGGAAATGTTGCAGGCTGGGGAGGTTTCTACAGTGGTGGAGTGATCTCTAGCTGCCAGGGCTGTCTCCAGCCATTCCTGTATTTTCCACCTCTGCCACTGAACAGAAGGAGCTTCTCCAGCCAAAGGGAGGGGGAGAAAAGGATCCCACTTGCTCAAAGAAAGTTTCTGAGGTTTTATCAACTGGACAGTCTATCAGGGACTTGACAACTCTTGGGATGTCACCAACATGGACCTGGCATGAGGGAACTGCCCAGGAGCTTCATCAACAGCCTGCTGATACCTTTGGGCACAGAGATTTGAAAGCCAAAGTGGAGCAGTAAAACCAAAGGAAAAGAGGAGCTGTCTCAAAGGCATGGACATTTCTGGAGATCATGCTGTAATTGCAGCACCAGCAGTATTCACATCAAGGTACCTTGAATTCTGATACGTTCCTATCACAAGAGTGGCTAAATAACAAGCACCTTTCATTCTGGCTGAAGCCTATCAGGGGCTGGTACAGACAGGGCTAGGGTGAAGGGGATACAAGGCAGTAGGTAGCATGGAGGACATAGTATGGTACAAAGAATTGCAGGTATGGTGGTTAAGGACCTTATAGACTGGACTGTAACCACCCCTAATGACAGTCTCTGAGATTTGCCCACAGTTTAGTGTGTGGACTCATCCTCACCCACAAATCAAACTCTCTGGCTTTGGGTACAACTATCTGCTCCCTGCACCCTCCAGAGCATGTGTAAAAGTTTTGAGGGGAAGCTGGGGGCCCCCTCTGCATGCCACAGCACTTGGAGAGCTGACACTTCCATTTCAAAATGAATTTTATAACGAGACCAGTCTAATCTACCTAAGCCATAAAGCTCTCCACTGCCTAAGGAGAGTATCAGTAGGAGGATGGCACAGTATGTCTGAGGACAGTTTGGAGTGATCTTGCAATTCAGGACCTTATCTATTCCAGGCTTCCCTTGTGCTAGTCTAGATACAGGCAGAAGATGCCGCAGGCTGTTGTGAGCAGCAAGGTTATCCTGGCTTTGCTGCTTGCTTTGCCGGCGTCGCAGCCCGAGAGAAGCCAGCAGGCTGCTGCTGAGCCTGAGATCAAATAGCCATGGCCACGGCAGGGGACGGCAGCAGCCAGCCCAACTCTGCAGATCTTCCCCCAGGCTCCTTGTCCCAGCTCCATCCCTTCTTCCTTCCCTCCTTGTCCTGGGGCAAGAACTGCCCCAGATGTTCTCTGCCTGGTCGGGAATCGCCACTGTGTCAGCAGCACTGCGACCCTTTGGGCTGGCTTTGGCTCTGGGTTTCTCTACACTTTGATGGGTGGAAAGCTCCCAAAAAGCAGTTCAAAGATCCTGTGAACAACCCTCAAACAAACAAATCTGCCTTACTGGTTAGCACTGTGTTTTTGTCTTCTGTTTCTCCTTTCAGAGTTAGAAGGAAACAAAATGTGAATTAATCTTGTAAGCCAGCATTAAAATCGACTCCATCATCTGTTTCAGTCACTCAGACTACTGAGGTCGGCTTTTAGGCTGATTCTTGTGTCAGAGATGAGAAAGTTACACAATAGACATTAGAGAATCACTTTAAAACACCTCCAGAATCCTGCATTGAAACCCATCCAGCAAGGCAGAGAAGCAGCCCTTGCCTGGCTGAGACTCAGTCACATGAGTGTCCAAAACAATGAACGCACAGTGTCGACAGCTGAGGCCATTGAACTTTATGTCACTTCCCAACTGCAGCATTACTCATAATTTATGGCTATACTCGCCTTTCAACCTTTAAAACCTTTTCCCAAGTATTTGCAGCATTCTCACATAAATATTGCTACAATAAGTAACATCAACATTTAGTAGCTGTTTTTCAAGCATAACCGTGTGACACTATTATGGCATTCCATTAAACCAGCTGCAATGTGGGGAAGGTCTAAATCAAAGCATGCCTGCTAAAGGTAAAGTTTACACATATACAAGGGAACAATGGATGGGAAAAGTTTATCCTGTGTTTCAAGACTTAAATGACAGTTTTGTCTCCTTTCATGGTTAAGCAAGATGTCTCTCTCTGGTGAAATGACCCAGAGTGGACACACACAGCAGCTTACATTCCAGTGCTGTTTGTTACCTTCTCAAGAAAAGCTACAATTACAAAATCTATGCTTTGGTTTATTTATTCATTGGGGTTTTTTTTTAGGGAGAAAACCATGCTTCAAAGGAACAGAGAATGTTGTCTTTTCATTAAAGCTATCAAACGTCGTGAAATGATTAGTAAAAAATTCCTTGCCAGAATTGTTCACTGTCCAAAATGCATTACAATGACTAAATGTAAATGACAGATAGTTAGCTTGCATATAGATACGTGCTTAATTGCCTTCATCCCTCCTGTCTGAAGAATGCACTTAAGCATATGCTCATTTAAACACATATGCTTCATTTCTGTTTAGGTCAACAGGATTTGAGCATGTGCTTAAACATAAGCAAATGCTTAAGTGCTCCTCTTGAATAGGGATGCTTTTCTGGGGCAAAGCCAAAGAAATAATCTATTGGAATATTTCTTTTTACTCTAGCCTGCCTTTTGCTCCAGCTGCACTGCTGGAGCACTCCTCCTTCCCAAAAACCAGCTTACCCTCCCTCCTCACCTCCCCTGGGGCTGATGCACACACACATGCCCCACTGCTCTGCCAGCTGACCTTGTACACTGAGACTGACAGAACAGCCTGTAGCAAAAAGAGATGAATGGGAGGGAGGCAGAGGTTTGGGGAGGCAGAGAAGGGCAGCTACACCTAGGAGTGTGCAGCCTGCCCTGCACAGGGCAGACACTGGCCATGCATGAGCTGCTGAGAGGGCGAGACGAGTGAGCAGCACCTTGTCTGCACACAGCCTGCCGTGCTGCAGGTGCAGTGTCTCTGTGACACTGTTCCCATGGGGCCCCAGGCGAGTATCATGCTGCAGCCTCTGCATCCAGACGAGCTGGATGGTTTCAAATTGCTCTGCTACAACTTTTGCCTGAATCCTGCCCCATCCCCGTGCCAGCCTTCTTGTCTCGCCCTGGGCAGTGGCAGCAGCTGGTTTAGACTCTGCTGGGAGGTGTATGTGGGTGCTCTGCTGCTGACACCCGAGGCTCAGCTGTGGGGCTGTGTGGGTTCCCTGTGGGAGAAACATCAAACCTCATGGCAGTGTCAGAACACTCCCAGAAAGCTGCAGAGCGATGCAGGGCTTGATTTCTGCTCTCTGGCAGGTTGCAGAGCCTGCCCAGCTGCTGCAGCAGGTGACCTCTGGCTGGGTGGTGAAAACCCTGTGCAAACGTGTGCTTGGGAGAGAGCCAGCAGTGTTCAGGGCTGTTTCCAGATGCACTTTGGAGCTGTATCTGTTGAGCATTATCAGTTTAATTAAGATAAGGATATGGAGTTTATGCTATATTCCCATAAATGACAGGGCAGGGATATGAATGATTTATATGGTATTAATTGTACTTGTGAAGCTTAGGTCTGTTGATATGCATAAATAAAAACCATCACTTGAATCCAAGTAAGGGAATGAAAGCACAAAGTATATCTATTTTTTTCCTTAACAATTTTCCAAAATTCCTCTGTAACAAAAACAACATGCAATGGGCAAAAAGTTGGGAGGGGAAGAAGCTGGACTGCCTGGGCACTAATTACTAAAAACTCATCCAAAATCAACTTTAGGGAGTGAATTTGATTCAGTGAAAGCAGACAGGCTCCTCTCCCTGCCCTGCAGGTAATATGTTTGCCTGTGACGGCAGCAGATTATTTGTTCTTTTTTTTTTTTTTTTGTCCCTGACACCAAACTAAAGAATGCATTGTGGGAAAACCATCCTGACACATGACACTGTGCAAAGGAGGATCACAGCGTGAGACAGCATCAAGGGGCTTACTTGGTCTTGATGCACTCTTGCACAGCATGGGGCTCCAGAGATGAGTGTCTCTTCCAACTAAAGCACTGGTGCAATTTGCACAACTCTCATGAGAGCGCACGGTGAAGCTGCTCTCAAAGCCCTCATGTAAACAGGGCTGGGGAAAGAAAAGGGAGAGTAAAAGAGCCTGCACCATGCACGGGAAAAGCACAAAAGGAGATGGTTCAAAAGAGGCTGAGCTAAGGAGGAGGGGAGTTGGGAGGGAAACGGGGATGGGGGGAGGAAGGGGGCAGAAAATTAAATCCAAATATTAGAAGCAGAAGGGAAAATCTTAGCAATGTAATGGGACGGTTAGAACCGCTGTGACCGGAGCGGTCAGGGGAAATGAAGTATGGGAAGACACTGGATGGCAATGCTCAACTAGAGATTTAACTTTCAAGGCAAAAGCGGGAGCTGAGATGTGCTCTGAAGGCTCTGTGCCTCAGATATGCAGCCCTTAAACTTCTTCAAAACCTCCTAAGTTCAGATAATAAGTTTGCATAAAGAGAGAGAGGGAGGAGAAAAGAAAAAAAATAAAGGCGGCTGTAAGTGCTCCTCGCTAGCCTGTCTCTGAGCAACAGGCCCTCCTGTACTCACTCTCCCTTGTTGCTCCTGCTTATCATAATATGCCACTTTTGCGCATCAAATTTACATTTCAAAAAATGCTGTATCGCTGCTCTAAAATTAATTATTAATCTTTCATCAGTCCCTTCCATAGATACATTTTTAACTTTGATTTTGCTACCCGTTCGGGGGAGGGATGGGAGAGGGGGGCGGGGGAGAGAAGATCCTTTAATCTTGTCACTTTTCTGTGGGGTACTCCTCTTGTGTGCTGCTACTTCCAGCCCTGCGTGTCCCCTAAGCGTTCTGGAGGTACAACTTTAGTTTTTCTGCTTGCTTGGAAAAGAATCTTCCCACACTTTTGAGAGCATGAAAATTTTCACCCTGCAGGATGCAACACAGAAAAGTGCCTGCTCTTCTTGTTTGACCTGAAATTTCAGCCTCAGTAAAGTGAAGCTGTACTGATAAATTGAGCCCCAGGCTAAATAGCTAGGTGGATTATATGCCCATGCAAGGGAAAG
>NW_008654491.1:24751-60407 GCF_000695815.1 Acanthisitta chloris
TCATCAATTGGCTCATGGCAGTGACTTGTAGGCAATGGTCTGAATATTGGCTATTTACTGTTAAAAGTAAGTAAGGACTGGAAATGCAGCCACTTGCTATTAGTATATTGAAGCCTAAGCCCTTCCTTGCCTGAAGTGGAAAAGAAAGAGGAGCAAAGAGAGAACTGTGTGTGTCAGATGGATCCTGGAGAAATGTGAGCTGCTGGCAGACTGTACTTGTCCCATGCGTGGTCAGGGGTTGTGTCAAGTGCTATAATCTACCCAAAGGAGGGAGAAAGGGCTACACATTGTTTTCAAAGATGCAGTTAGGATGAGATGCTTTGATGGATTACAGAATAAGCACATTCCTATTTACCTCAATGCTGTGAACTTGCATCAATGGCTTCATAGCCAAATGCACGTGTGTAGGTGTCCGTGCACACACACACACACACACACAGAGACACACACACAGACACACACACAGACACACGTGCGCACATGTACTCACCCCCTTCCTCCAGAAACTTGCCATCTGGACGTTCATGAAACTGAAGTGCTGTGTGTAGGCTGCTTCCTTGAATTAAGGTGGAAAGACTTGCCATATCCCATCACACTCACTGCATTTTGCTCAAAAGGGACAAAAAAATTATCACATTGGAAGACAGACGTCAACACAACATGGCATCTAGTTAAAGGCCAAGTTCTCCCAGTTATAAACAACAATACTTTACATTGCACTTTTTATCCTTCTATTCACAAGTACAGTCTAAGGAATGTGTACTCTTTTCAGAAGCTCCTTTGCTGTTAGTTGCTGGGTGTATGTGTGGGAGAATGTCTTTCAGGATGTTGGACTTAATCAGAGGTGAATTTGGATCAATAGACTATCACTTACTAGAAAATCAGATAAAGTACAGGGGAAAAAGAAAGCTGAAAATGCAGAGCAAAACACACCATACTGGTTTTCCAGACCCACATCCCTTACATATTTCTTTCCTAAATTGTACTTGCCCAGGTTATAAGCTTATCCCTGTGGTTGTTCCCTCTGGACTCTGCCTGGGTAATGCAACTCTCTCAGATAAAAATCTGCAGCACCAATCAGCAGATCCACTTTGAAGGCTGCATGCTGTAACATTTTCATCTGGCTATACTTCACCACTAATAAATTATCATTCACATGGATGCAGCCAATAACTCTCATGGCTCACCTCTGCATAAACATTATCCCCTCTGCCTTTCACAGCTGGAGAAACCCAGGCAGCAAAGTTGTTGGAGGTGAAGAGTGAGTCAGCAGCAACTCTGCAACAAAACTGAAGTCTTGCTCAATCACACCTTTCTTCTCCATCTTCCAGACAGCAATCTGAGTACAGCTGCACATAGAAACATAGAATTTTTAGGAGTTGGATTGGACCTTATGTATCAACTATTCCCACCCCCCTCTGCCATGGGCAGGGACATCTCACCACTAGACTAAGTTGCTCAAGGCTTCATCCAACCTGACTTTGAATACTGCCATATCTAACCTAAATTTCCTCTCTTTCAATTTGAACCCGTTGCCCCTTGTCCTATCATTAAAGAGTTTCTCTCTGGCCTCCCTGTAGCCTCTTCAGATCTTGCAAGGCTGCTGTGAGGTCTCCATACAACCTTCTCTTCTCCAGACTGAACAGCCCCCAACTCCCTCAGCCTGTCTTCACAGGGGAGATGCTCCAGTGCTCTGAGCAACCTCCTCTGGACTTGCTCCAGCAGTTCCATATTCTTCTTATGTTGAAGGTACCAGAACTGCACACAGTATTCCAGGTGGGAACTCATGAGAGAAGAGTAAGGGGGGGAATCACCTCCTTTGACCTGCTGCCCACACTCCTTTTGATGCAGCCCAGGATTGGGTTGGCTTTCTGGGCTGAGCTCACACTGCAGCTCATGGGGAGTTTCACATTCACCATCACCTCCAAATCTTTTCTCCTCAGTGCTGCTTTCAACTAATTCCCCTCCCAACCTGTAGGTGTGCCTGGGATTACCACGATCCAGATGTAGGACCTTGCACTTCATTTTGTTGAATCTCATGAGGTATGCATTGGCCCAAGTCTCAAGCCTATCAAGCTTGTCACATCTCCTGTCTGTGATTTAATCTGTGTAACAACAATGATTATTTTTTTTCAAAGTAGACTTTGTTTTCAGTTTGTTGACACTAGCTGCACATATATGTGTAACTATGTAGGATTATCAGTGCACTACACTAGGCCTACTTTGCATATTATGACTCTACAAACCACTGGAAATGAAGCACCATGATTGTCCTTGCACATCTTCATTTGGAGGATGTAAAGTAGGAACGAGTAACTGTAAGCATAGCTCTCATTTCATGAAAATAAACAATGCTTATGTGGATGTGTGGCAGATGTTACACCCTGTTGAGTGCACTGAATTCCTCATAGCCAACTGAAAAAAGCAAGATCACGTAGACTTCAGAGTAAGTGTGGTTTCAGCGGGAATGCAACTCATGCAAAAATCCAATATTGGCCTTGGGAAATGTCCCTTTTTGTCCACATAAGAGCTGAATAATGTTAATGGCTGAAAATGCTAAGGAATCTTAATCATGCACAGTCTCTCCTCAATCAAAATACAGGCTCCACTTTTCAGTGAGTTAACCTCTCTGCCTGCCCAGCCCTCCAGCCTAGCTGAGGAGGTGCATGTGTCAGGGGGAAGAGGTAGAAAGACCTTTCTTGCTTCTCAGAGTATTTTCTTTTGAAATGCTACAATAGCTGTTTTTCTGTTTCATCCCAGAACCTTTCTAAGGGTTAGTCTTAGGCAATTTTTTTCAGTTTGCCAAGGAGACTCCCTTGATTGGTTTTTTTCTTTTTTTTCATTATTGCTTGGGGCAGATCTTTTCAGTAGAGTGGAGCCCTAACAACATTTCCTGATGAAAAGAAGCATGGCTGGGGTGGGCAGGACAAATGAGTGAAGGCATTAGGTCTTCAGCATTTGAGACATGATTCTCCTGAGGCAACATAAAGCAATCAGAAGCACTTATCACATATAATATAACTGTGCAACATCACTCTTCCCAGCCAGAAGTGTGCCTGCTGGCCCAGGACCCAGACACCCTTATCCTTCCCCACCTGCATTCCTCTTTCTGCACCATGGGCCTCTGTAAAGACCTTTGTCCAGTGCTACCTTTACCCACCCACTACTCTTCCCTTCAGTGTGTGCCGCAGAGATCTTTTAACTCCTTTTCCCTGCCCCTGTCTTTGCTGTGGGGCAAGGATACAAGACTTCAAGTGGCTTTTCTCACCTATGGGGGGATCTATGGCCAAACCCCAGCCCTACTCCTTGGGCAGGGGAGACACTGGCCTCGTGTGACTCAGGTTCCCCTGATGGTTGCTTACCAGTCCTATACCTGGTGAGCAATGTTCATCCAAATCTTGGGCTGGGGGAACTACCCATTTTTCACATGTGGGGAAAGGACAGCTGCCCATAGCTGGCTGCCTGAAGTACCAAAATGTGCTGCCCTGCTCTCTGCCCTGGTGCATGGGGAACTTGGCAGCTGCAGCAAACCTCATGGCTCCAGCAGCTGCTTCTGCACAGAAGAACAGGTAGTGACAGGCAGCATCCTTCTGCAGTTTCTTGCTGTTTCATCCTCCCCATCCTTCATCACACACTGAGCTACGCTCCACAGCACTTCTAATTACAAAGTGAAGGCATCACAAAAACCCTGGGCTGAAATAGAGCTGTGGAAGGATATATGAGGGGAAGGCAGAGGTAGAGGGGCAAGATTTTGGAAGCTGGAGTGCAAAACTGCAGCATGTCTCTCTTCTCAGTGACTACCAACAATTGCTCCCAGACAAGTGCTTCCTCCCCAATGGACACTGGATATCTTATATGAAAGTCCAGCAAATTATCTAGGAGGTTTCTGCTTGGAAATAATTTCAATATAGCTGACACATTGCAAGCTCACATCCTAGCTGATAAGGTCAGCATCTTCTTTGGCTCACACACTTGCCAAGCTATTTGTAAAGGTGGGCCCATACACTGAGGTTAAAAGGATGTATTAATTAGAGGGCCAAATCTTAAAGCCTGAGGATGAAAGAGCATTGTGAAACTCACATGCCCCTTTTGGTGCAATCAGTCTTGGCAAATGACATCCAATTGGATTTAAAGGGATCCAGAAGTACAGACAAATTCCTTGCATCCAACTCTCCTTCCAGGCTTGGGACTAAGGTCATTATTGCAGGGCAGTTGGACTGGGAAAGGTCGATGCAGCCTGTTTGCTCCATGCTGCAGGAAATGCTGCAGTGAGTCCAAGAGTTGGAAATGCTTTCCCTAGCATTGTGGAGCTGCTCTGGGCTGTCCCCCTGTGGAAGGGACTGTCTGCCGACGTTGGTGTGCTTGATCCTGTGGGTGATCCATGGGGCTGTGCCATGGGGCTGCAGCCTGCAGAGCATCTTGGAGCGGCATGGAGTCCTCTGGCTCTGAGTGGTACCTGCTGGCATGGAGCTGAGATAAAGAGTGGTTACAGGAGTGTTCAGGACTCTTTCCTTTGGCTCATCTCACTTCAGGAGACAGGATTGGGCTATGAAGGACATGCAGAACTGCAGACCTGCTCCAACACACCTGGCATTAGGGTTCTAATGTTAGAGAAGATGAATCCTTATTTTGTTGTGACTGACAATTTGCTTGTTGACAACTCCCTCTTTTTTAAAAATACACTATATCATAAATTAAAATATTCTCCAAAGAAGGGAAGAATTTGAGAGTATAAGAAAACTATCGGAGCATGTGAAAGAAAAGCATTTAATATTTATATGGTGAAATGTACCAAAATGAGGAAGGGGGAAGGACAGAATGAGAGAGAGAAGGAAAGATTAAAAATAGACTGATTGCAAAGTGTATCTAAACATTTTGTTTAGAGATGCATGTACTTCTTGCCCACACAGGCCTGAAGAAGACGATTTTGTAATCCAGGCACAGCCGTACCCTGTGGGTTGGGAAGCAATGTGCTCTGGTGAATGGGAACTAGGTGGGAAGGTGGGCACTCCTCCGTGCTGAGTGCTTCTCTGCTTATAGACTGCTGATGGAGTCTGAGACCTGGGGCGACTTCCTCCACTGATCAACCATTCTGAATGCAAAAGAAGGGTGATAGAAAGCTGCTCAACTTGGTACCCCTCTGCTTCCACCAGGAATGAATGAGGTACAGAGGGATTAATCTCTGAGGATGGGCTGAATCTCCATCTGGAGATGCCTGTCTGCCTGCAGACCTCTTTGTAAAAGGAGGTCAGAACCCAAATCTTGAGAAAGTTAAAATCAGGTGAGATAAAGACTCTTACCCATAGTGTCAATAGGAGGAAAAACCTGACGTGCAGTAAATGATTCTCAGCCTGCTGTAGTCAGAATGAATCCCCTTCTTCTGGTAGCTGTGTCTGGAGGCAGAAGGAGCAGACAGGCAGGTTTGCAGGGGCAAATAAAACCCTCTGGACAGTGGTGACTGTGTACAAGCCTCCCACGGGCATTAAAAACCCAAGGGTGGTAGTAAAGACATTCAAAACAGAGTAGCAGTTCCATTTCTCCTCTAAGAGTAGTTGTAATCCTTTTGCCAGGATGTCTAAAAGAAGAAACTGAATGCCTCAGGGAAAATGTGGATGGTATCCACCAGTGGAGTCAGACCTATGGGCTGGTAACAGTGGAAAGCCCTTTGTGAATTGGTATCTTCATGTTTACAGTTACCTACGAGAGACCCAACTAGGTTCCATCAGACAAGGCTGTGCTAGCCATGTACTCCACCATTAGGGAGTAGAGAAGCAGCAAAGGCAGAGCAGTTGGTCTTAGCACCATATTGCACCTTTAGCACTGTACACTGGGAATGTCAGCAAGGAATTAAAAAAGATGTGCCTGCTCCATGTCCCAGCACTGGAAAGGGAAGAGCACCATGACATCTAACAAGCACAACTCACTTTCACTGAACAGTCCATCAGGAGTATGCTGGCAATTAGGAAATAAAATATAATTTTAAATGCCCCAAAATCAAACCAAATAAAGTCTGAGACCAGCTGGAACTTGTTGAGACACAGGACGTTTCTCTATGTAGGCCACTACCACCTCCAGACTGTTTTGCTTTCTCCTGAAACATGAAGACAATCTGTCTGTTTGCTTTTCTTTTTAAAATGTGTGTTAAATGGCTTGGCCAATAGCTGTGAAACAATATTTAACGATTGGCAAAAGCAGTGTCTATTTACTCTGGTAACTGTATTTTCATATACTGCATTTTTCTGCTTTGTATTTTGAGCAAGTCTTCTCCCTGGGGGGTCACAATTCTCAAGAGCTCAAACTCTCAAGTCCACTGCACCTGCACACGGTATGGAGATAGTCACCCTGTGAGCTGCTGGATTAAACTACACTAGGATTTTCTTCTGCAGAATAAACCTGCTCTATTCTCTTTTGTCCCTGCTCTACCATGCCACATTTGCACTAATTGCATTATTTCAGTGGTCTCTGGAGTCCTTTGGGAAACAAGAAGCACCGATGTGAGTGGGACAAAGGCATTTTTTCTTTTTTGGCCAGTATTTTCCACAGGCATAATGGTAAAGCTGAACAAATAGGCCACCCCTAAATGCACACAAACCCATAATCAGGAGCCTGGAGCTGCCAGACTCGGTTCTGCCTTGAGCAAGAGGCAAGGGGAGGTTTGCAGGGTCTCCCCAGAAGCAATGAATAGGCTGTTCCCCTGCATCCTGAGGCAAACCCAGATATCTCAGAAGGACCCTCATGGATGAACAAGCACAACCTTTGTACACTGCACGGATCAAGGAATTTAAATTGGAGCAGGGGTGATCCAAGGCAGACTGTTCCTCTCCCTATACCCCATGAACTCTTTCTGTGAGATGGACCCTCCTGGAGGCTTTGAAACCAGCATATGAGCACTATTATGTAAGTGTTAGCTTCCAAAAATTATATGAGGAACATGACTCCCTGGCATAAAGCTTCCTTTCAGCTATGTTAGGAAAGCAATACCAGGAATCCACATTTCCCTTCAGTACTACACTTAATAAGACATAATACTTAATTCCCATACAGCACTTCTTATATTCCCAAGTGTTTTGCAAAAGGGATCAGTGTAAGATGAGGGAGAGGAAGCAAAAAGCATGGAATACTACCCCGTGAGTCACCGAAGTCTCCTGTTTCAGCTCTAAGTCCTAGTGCTTAAACAGGGTAGAAGAACTTCCACAAGACTGTGGAGGACCTGTTGCTCTTTTAGATCTGCTTTCAGCTGCTCTGAGTAGTCCTAGACCTCCTAATACATGGTACTGGAAAATGACAGGAACACTCCTAGTGCTGAGTGTAAGGGCATAGAAACTTTACAGGGACACAGGAATGTTCAATTCTCTTTAGCATCTTATAATCATCTATATATATTTATTCCCTAACTACCCTTATGCAGAGAACATCGTTCTTACCCTTCTATGGATGAGAAATGGCAGCTTTCTCACATCCAGAAGGGCTAATGATGCAGGCACAGTCTGGAAAGAGGATTGTGCTCACTCCCCCACAGCCCAGGCAAGCAGTTGTCCTCTCCAACAGTCTGAGCAAACCCATGCGTGGCAACCTGAAGAAATGCTCTCAGTGGCTGCAGAACAGGCATCACTATTTGCCCCTTAAAGTAGTAATAGAAAGCTAATTAGAATGGCAAGTAAAGTGCACAAAAGGGAAGAAAAAAAAGACGAGGAGTGCAAATGGAGTTTCTTTTGACCATACAAATAGACAAAGAGGTAAAACTTGATAGCAGCAGAGGAGTTTGAAGCAGCTTTTTGGTGCATTCAGTCTACTGCTTCTTCATTCCTAGTGGAAAAGATAGCATTTATCATCTTACAGTGTTTGTTGCTCTCAGTAAAGATCTGCACCACTGATGGACCTCTCACACTGGCTTCACACTCCTTTGTATTGGCTTCTTGTTAACACTTATCAGCTGAAACAACATTATAGCAGCACAGAATCCAGAGAGTGTATTTTATGATGCTGCTAGAAGACTGTTCATATACTTAGGGGAAAATATGCCTTTTCTTTTTCCCCTTAAAGAAAGAAAAAGATGATAGTACAAAAACCAGCGGCCTATAATAACTGGAAGCAGACCTGCTGGTTGCCCAGACTTAGGTATTGACATGCAAAGACTAAAAGTTAGAAAGTTTGGTTCTTTTCTAGTTACAGCAGGTGGAGTTCTTTCATGCTGTGCAAAGGACAAGACACAGGATGGATATAAGACCTACTTCTGCATGTTTTCCTTATAAATTTTCAGGTGTATGCTCTGTGAGCTAGGGTGTCTGACTGCCCAAGTGCAAAAAAGGATGGAAATAAATGATGGAACAGCCTTTGCCATTGTTTTATCACCTTCTGGTAATAAATGTAAAGCTGCATGGAAAAAGCATGGAGAAATTCTACTGTGTTCAGTCCACAAGACAATCATGAAGATGTGGTTTTCTATTTTTCTCTGATGTTGCAACCTGAGTTGCTACTTACGGATTATGAGAGTTCAAATATCCACTGATGGTGGTGCCTGAGCTGTTTGCTTCAGACTTGTGGATTAAGGGTACAAATGCTTTCAGGTAAACACAAACCAGAGAAAACAGTCTGAATCCAATGCACTATGAGCAGCAATGCAGGAACCCATGTTGTTCACACAGCACCTTTAGTGATCTGCATCATGGTGTATATGATACCACGAGGCCTTAGGAAAACAGTCAGCAAACTGAGCTCTCAGTCTTGTAAGGGCAATGAACTGAGTGGAGAAGTGTATGATGGAGCACAGAAAAAACACATAATGGTTTATTTGCACCTTTATTCCATGGAATTGTGAAGATGACACACAAAACATAAACACTTAAGAGGGAGTAGTCGCAGTCTATCTATGTTTTATTAATGCTACCCAGTGAACAAAGCAATTGGTCAAAAGTTGCAAATACATATATCTTGTCAACCTGTGGTTAGTCTCTTAAATGTGCTTTCTTGGATCAGGGTCAAGATGTCCTTTTGAAGATGCAATGAGACACACTATAGATCTACAGAAGGAAAGGGATCTACAGAATAAGGTGGATTTACCCAAAGAGTGCCCCAAGGATCAGGATGCCTATAAGAGCATTCTCTGTCATCCCTCTTTTCAGACTTGCAACCACTCAGCTAGCTCATCTTAGAATAAACAGTGTGGCCAGCTGAGAAAAGCAGCTGTATGAGAGCCTCTGTATATATCCCACGTTACCAGAGACAGGGAGAACAAAGGATGAGTTTAGAAAACCACAAATTTCCTTCTGTTCGAAGTAAAAAGAGATGTGCTACTGATTCTCCCTAGATTCCTTTCCCTTCCAAATGTTTCCCAATTACACATAATATTTCCCAATTATATATCATTTTCCCTTTAAGTACCACAAGTGTTTTATTATGGGCTCTGGAAACCGAACCTAAAGGAATTAGTTGACATTTTTTCCTTAAATGAAATGAAACAAATTTTATTTCCTGAAATGAAACAGAGGTTTCTCATGGATTTTACTCTTCCATAAACAAATCTAAGCTGATTTAATTGCTCTTGAATAAGGTAATACGAACTTCATTTCTGGTTTAACTGTAATCAGACTTAATAAGCAAAATAAGAAGGCAGAACTGGAACGGGTCTCTGGGTCACTGATCTGAGTCCTTCGCCACCGATTTCAGTGTTGTGTTTTCCCTTTCATTAACTCATCAGGTTCTGACAGCCACAATGTCTTAGAAAGACTTGATGGCTTTCCCCTCTCAAATGAAAATCACTTCCTCAAGGCAATTCCAGGACAATGGGAGGATAAACTCCAAGTATCCTCAGTCTCAGTCACTTGCTCTGCTCTAATACCAAAAACCCAACATGTCCCAAATTATGCTGAAGGTGGATCATGCTCATAGGCTATGTAGGGGAAGAAAATTGTGTTTTCTTTTTCCAATTCACTGGAATTCTCATGAGAGGACAGTGACCAAGATAAAAGCTCAGCAAAAACAAATAAAGAAACAACTCCACCTCTTCCTGAAAAGATGTGAAAATAATGTTAACTGGAGAGAGCTTTATTTTGCTTTTGCTTTCTCTACAACACAGAGAATGTTAATGAATTACACTGTTAACTGGAACATCATCTTGTGTGTAAGGGGCCAGGGGAAATTTAGATATGGGACTATCTCAAGATAATGAGAGGCAACTGGGAGTTTTTGAAAGAGTTGAGAAATTGGCATGTGAAAATAATAATTACAGATTTTACAGTATTTACTGAGAAATACTATGGAAGAAACCTCTTTGTTTTTAACTGTGAACCTCGGTATAAAGGGAATTAGGATACCTGGTGTTAAAATCTCCTCAAATCCCTCAAAGATTTAGGGGAAAATCTAATGCTTTGGCTGGTACACTGGAGTTTGCTTAGCTGATACAAATCATATTTCCAGGAAAACTTGTACATTACTCTCCCAGATGTCAGCCAGATGATACAAGGATATCTTGGCTTGGAAGCTTCTTTCTCCTTTTCTGCTTTGCTTAAGAAGAAAAGAATTGCTTGTATGTTGTTTACAAAGATTTCAGCATGATGCCTGCTATTTTAGCCACTAACACAAACAACCTTGACAATCAGAATGTATTTTTTTCATCCTTCTTCATCCAGACAAGTAAGCAGTCATCAATTACAATCCCACACATGAAATACAAATTTAGCACTACAGAAATGAAAACTAAAGCAATTTGTACCTTCACTATTCCAAGGGGATTCATTCTTGCTCTGTTTACTATGAAATATTTCCTCTCTTGAAGTCAAAGTTATATCAATGTCACCGACCTTAAGTTGAATCATAGTAAGAAGATGATATCCTGGCAGTTCTGGCATCATCTCCTCATTACTGAGCTTTCTAGTTAGCACGTGTTTTTAAACAATGTTCAAGCATTTGTTTTCCTTAGCTTGCAGTCAAGCTTGATTTATTTGAGTTGATATCATCAAATTTAACAGTTAAAAGATGCATTTTATAAAAGCTGATTTTTAATTGATGTCCAGTAAACAAATAAACTTTATCAGCAAAATAAGGAAAACGTTTCTTTACCCACTGTGTCATATTTCTTAATAATAGCTGAGTCATGACACTAACAAGCTAAAATGCAAAAGTCTATGGATGTTTGTGGTAGCATAGGTTTCTGTGCACTTTGTCATGAACAGCTTGAAAAACAGAAGGACAGTTCTGACCAAACAATCCTATTTCACTTCCAGCTCTTATCCTTCTTTTGCCTCACTAAGAACCATAATAATAATATGGGTGTTCAGTCTTCTACTGCACTGACCTGTAATTTTCCCTATTTATAAATTTATTGGTCCCAGTAATGTAGCATTTCACACACACATATGTACACACACACACACACACACATATGTACACAGATGCATGTGACCACAGTGCAATAAAAATTAGCAGGGTGAGTAAAGGAGGGAAGTTCTGTGTCATGATGGTTCTTGCAGGAAACCATGTCACACAAAAAACAGAGGAAACATAAACAGTGCACCTAAATCCCCAACACATCTGAAGGTACCCTGTGTTTTCACTGCTGGAGTGCACATCTGAGTGCATGGGCACAGTTATATTGAGCCTCTCAACACTTCCCTGTGTCCAAGAACAAAACCATTATCACTCTGCTGTCCATCCCACATGTCTTTAATACACCTCTGCAACTCCAAACCAACTCCAGCACAGTGAACAGAACCTCTCAGGATTTAGCCTTATATAAATGAAGATTGAAGAGGTGCCTGTGCCACTTGGGACTCCTGCACCCTCTCTCCCACAAACCTCTTCAAGACTGTTTCCCTGCTGCCCTTCTCATTTAAAATTCTACTCCTAGTGATGATCAGAAATGTAGGTGGCTAGCACCATAGAATCATGGAACCATAGGGTCATCAGGGTTGGAGGAGATCGCTAAGATCTCAGAGACCAACTATTAACCTGCCCCTCTGCTGCAACCCCTAAACCCTAAACCATATCCTCCAGCACCAGATCCAGGTGCCTCTTAAACTCTTCCAGGGATGGTGACTCTACCACCTCCCTGGGCAATCTGTTCCAGAGCCTGACCACCCTAACAGGGAAAACATTTTTCCTAACATCTAGTCTGCCTCACAGAGCATCATAAACTAGGTGGAATACTCTGGGGCTATGCAACAAATCTAAAAATTTCCATGAATCATATCAGCAATTCACTAGAACTACTCTCCCTGTGCAGTGCTCTGTTACAGTAGCACAGCAACACTAATTTTGTGTGATGGGCTGGCATGGAATGATCATCTTCATTTTCCTTGAACATGAGCCCTGAATTTAAATCCAAACCCTGATGGGCTTTTTCTTACAGTATTTCAAATTGGTGTCTTTAGATGGGAAAGTCAGACCCACTGCATAGGTTCCTAGGATGTTTGGCTGAACCTGATGTCTCTATTTTTGAGCATATGGTTTATTGAATTGCAATACTTTTCAAGATAATTCTGACTGCCCTATTCTGAGGGATTTGTATTCTCAAGTAGAACATGCACAAGAATAAAGATTTTGGTTGCAGCTTTAATATCAAAGTAATATGTTTCAATTGACTAAGCAGGCCACTAACAATTTAGATAAAGGGATGCAATATAACAATTAATGAGCTATACACATATTCCTCATTGTTCATTAACCCTTCAGAAGCTGCATATAGCCCATGTCTTCCTTTCATTTTGCCCACACTCTAAAAGATGGCAGAGTTCTCAAAATATGCAGCTAAGAGGTTGTTTTAATGTATGGTAAGTGATATGAATACACATTATGACATAACACACACAAAACACTGGCAATGGTCCTAACAGACATAATGGAATTGACTGTAATTTCTACAGGGTAAAATTTTAGTTAATATCCATTATAAAATCAGCTATCTCAAGCAGAGCTGGGCTTGCAAGATCAGTCAGCCTGCGGCAAAACTCTACTTGAAAGAGCAGCAGGATAGGAAAGCTTTCAGGGAATGGGTTACCCACTCCCTTATTCTCGACTTCAGCCCCAGCAAAAATGAAAACAACCCAAGGCCTACTCTGTTTGTGCATGCAGTATTTTTCTTTAGCAGCATAGCAAACAACTCCTGCTATTGTTGCACATGTTGCAGCAACTGGCACCCTCTGGAGAGGTCCAGATCCAGCAGTCACACTGTTTCATGAAAACCATCACTTTTCTCATGCAGTTCTTTGACCTTGTGGGTTGTGGCAAAAAGGCTGGAACTATGGACCCTGAGAAATGCCATAAAAATCAAAATTTGTTCTTCCCTTTTGCTTTCTTTGCCAAGACTTCTTCATGAGGTCCTTGGCATGGGAGCATTAGAGTCAGGTACCACAGCTGCTTCTCCCTTTGGATGTTCTCATTCCTTCCTATTCTTTAGGTTCTAGTTGATATTTGCTTGATTACGTGACAGAGTAGTTCAGGTTGGAAATGGCAGATAACACAGATGTATATTAGCTGGAGCAAATAAGAACATTTCCATTGATGACGGGAAATATAGCACAGTAGGTTACAAGTCAGAACTTTTCATCACTGAATTTGACATTCAGGTGATCTACACACAAATGATGTAAAATTATCATCCCTGTTTTTCAAATGGGGAGCAGAGATGTGATGTGTATTAAAGTGGTTTTCCCAAGGACACATTGTGAGCCTTGAACCAAGCAAAGGGTTCCTGGAGGCCATCCCAGCATCCCATTCTCCTGGCAACTGAAAACACTAAAAGGTCATAAAAGTGTATGAGACAACTGAGTGAATCATGTCCGTAATTCATTCACTTGAGCTTTGTTTTCATTCATAAACTCATCAAAGATCAGAGCCCCTGAAGTGAGTTATAGTCCCTTCTATACTGAAAAGCTGTTTGCTAATCTCAGACTGGCCTTTGCCTTTATGGCTATGCAGTGGGTGCAGTTAATATACTTTCATTTACTTTTTTATTGTTAGCTCAGATATTAGTGGTGTCAGCTGTAGTACCAGCTCTACCAACAGGGAATACCTGTACAGACCAGTATCCCATCTGCATGGTTAATAGATTACCTTTTCCAAGGTGCTTGTGCAAATGCAACTCCAAACCCATGGCAGTTAGTAGTTAAAGGCCCATCAAAATTCAATGGATTTTGGATCAACTCCTGTCTTCCTAGTCCTAAATCATCTACCTATGTATTGGCTGGAATAATATTACATTATACAGATATGAAATTGCCCCTTTTAACTCTTCATCTGAGTGTAAGTAAGTTGGAGTGGAGGAGTCTGTGGGGCAGGAGCTTGTTTTCTCTTCACAGAGTGGTCCAAGATGAGATGCTTTGTGATTGTGGCTTTCTCACAGCTTATGGGCAGGGAAGAAAACCTTTTGCAGACTAGAGGTTCAGCCTAGCAAGTGTTTTTAATTTTTTCTTAGACAAAGACAGAATGTTCTATGTTCACAAATGAACATACTCCCTTGCACCGAGTAGCACTTAGTGATCAGTCCCCATTATAGTAAAGGTACAAACTATATACTTAAAAATAAATACTTTCTCACAAAATATAAAATCCTTCACATCTTGGTTTGAAAGCATTTCTAGTTGCTATTTAAGGAAGTGGATACACTAGGATTACATTATCACAAGAGATTGTGGCTATCCAGATTCCTGTGGCTTTCTGTTGTGTGTGTTTGGTAGCTATTCCAGTGGTTTCATATAACATTTGTATGTATGGCACATATTTAATTGTTCCTGAGGCTCACCAGTACCTTGAAATTATAAATTTTAATTCTAAAATGTTTGTATACAGCTCAACAAATTCAAGGTGGACAGTAACAATATTCAAGGTACAAGCAAATAGAAAAGGAGGCAGACAAAAAATAACCCATCATTTTAGAGCTGGGGTTCTTGACTACTTTGGAAAAAGGATTTCAGAAAAAATCCTACTCTGCATTTTTTCCCCTGGTACATCAAAGTTAAAAATCAAATCAATACCATCTCAGTATTAGACGGTGGTGACAGCATGTGGACATCAGTGCTGTAATTAAAAAGCCATTCAGCTCAGTTGGTAAAATGTAATTTTAGCTGTAGTCACTGGCTGTTTCTAAGCAATCTATTTACCCCAAAATGTCCTCAGGCATGGACTGAAGAGTGTGAAATGATCGAGTTTTAGTTATCCTCATACATAACAAATTTCAATTATAATTCCTACTGTAAAAAATGTTATAATAATATTACACTGGAGTCCTATGCTAACTGTCACCAGGGATAGAAGAGAAGGAAGAAACTTCCTCTGCTTTGCTGCTCCCATTAGTCTCATTTTACATGGGATTTGTTCCTTGAGCCTGCAGAGGGGTTGACTCCAGCTGGTGACTGAGGCATCACCCTGTGCTGCTCTGGTCCATGGCCCACACCAAGAGACCATCCTGGGAAATGCTGCTGGGAGATTTCTCCCTGCTCCAACAAGGGCCATCAGAAGAACATCCCTCATCACTTAAAGACTGGCAGAGCTCTGGCTGTAGATACTGCTCACAGGAAAAGCTTAGGGCCACTCATTAAAGTAGCAGTGAAATTAATGGTAAGCAAAATTAAGTAAAATGCACATAGCATTTAACTTTCTAAGCTAAAACTATCAACCAATTAAACCGAATAGCATGCCTGAATTAAATATTAAACTTATTTACAGATAAGAAAACTGAGGCAGAAAATCAAAAGGCCAGTTTTGAGGATAGTACTTCAAGACTGTTCTACAACTGGCATTTCTTTGGGCTTAACTCCTTTCTTTCTAAAGTGCTGTGTGCCACAGGCAACTTGTTGCAGGTATAAATGATTTGATATTCTACTGCATATTATGAAATCCACAGAGGCAGAACTGTCCTCAATGCCACAGGCATTGCCTGCATCCCCAGCCCCATCTGTAGATTCACATTAGATATCAGGAAAAATGTTTTCCCTGTTAGGGTGTTCAGGCACTGGAATAGATTGCCCAGGGAGGCGGTGGAGTCACCATCCCTGGAAGTGTTTCAGAGGCATCTGGATCTGACACTGGAGGATCTGGTTTAGGGTTTAGAGGTTCCAGCAGTGACAGGTTAATGGTTGGACTCAATGATCTTAGAGGTCTCCTCCAACCTTGATGATCCTATGATCCTATACATCCATATCTCCATCTGTATCCACATCCCCTGTGCTGGATGTACATCTACTTGCTCCTCTGGCTGCTTGGCCAGCTCCCAAGGTCATTCCCTTCCACCATATCACCTTGCCATGGCCTTATCCTGGAGGGACTCACCTTGCTGGTTAAAAGAGAATGCTGCTTCGGGACCCCTGGACTGTCCTTCTTCTGTTCTCAGCAGTCCAGTGGCAATAGGATAATTTTCTCCCTCGATCACAACAAAACTGTTACTCCAACACATTAAAATGAGAGTGTACAGTGTTTTGGATTGGTTTATTAACATCTTCCAGAGGCTGACAAGGCTTCTGCCAGTCCTCAGGAGGTTTGTGGCTGTGTTAGGTGGATAGTTGCTATAGCTGCCAAGGGTTTCACCACTGACCTCCATGTCTCCTGGTGGGGCTGAACATGATGCAGGCCAGGAGATTGGTTTTGAAAGCCAGAGCTTATCAGTCTGAGGAATCCAGAACTGTCAGAGGCTTGGAGATCCAGCAGATTCCCAAACCACAGCTTGGCCTTGTTGGCACAGGGAATGTAACTGCAGTAGTAAAAGCAATCATTTCTAGTAAATATGGAATAAAAGTTTCCTTTCTTTTTCAGGAAGGGCTGAAATAAAAGTAGAAGCAGTGAGATTATATATTTGCTTAATTCTGTGCTAGACCTTACAGGAAAAATAAGAGATGTTCAGATAAAAAGACAAATCACACTGCAATATGCAGTGCAAATGCATATGCAACTTGTCATTTTGTGCTCTCGATTCTTGTCATGGTAGCTATTATTCTCTCACCTTTGCTCAGTGAGCCTGGCACTACTGAAAGGAGTGGTGGGCAGCTAGGAATACCATATGTGTTACAAGGCAGAGGGTTTGAAGCACAGATGCTTCAACTGTAGTGTCAGATAAAAAGTTTAGAAACATTTAGGAACTGCAGTGACAGGACAAGGAGCAATGGGTACAAACCCAAAGAGGGAAATTTAGGTTAGATATTAGGAAAAGGTTTTTTACTGTGAGGGTGTTGAGTCACTGGCGCAGGTTGCCAAGGGATGTAGTAGATGCCCCAACCCTGGCATTGTTCAAAGCCAGTCTGGATAAAGCCTGGAGCAAGCTGCTCTAGTGGGAAGGTGTCCCTGCCCATAGCAGGGGGGTTTGGGACTAAATAGTACCTAAACTCCATTCCAACCCCTTAAATTCTATGACTATGATTTTCCTGATGCTCAGTTTCATCAGTGCCCTCACACTCAAGCTGATACGTGGTGCAATGAGCTAAATGGGCCGAGTCTTACAGGACAAAGGTTTCTATCCTTTTGCGCTGCAGGTTATTGTACACTGCATCCTATGATGACTCATGCATGTTAAAAAGTGTAAACATAAATTAGAGTGTGTGTCCTAATCTGGCATGCAGCTGAGACCTGTTCCTGCAGCAGAAAGGGTGCACCAGGCAAGCAGCAGCAAGAACGAAAATTTTCTTTGTTTCTCACAGCCTCTCTCTGCAGAACTCTTCCCTTCTTTGGGGGAGATGCTGCTGTGGCATCCTTCAAAGGAAGGTCAGCTTGCAGAAACACACATACAATTACTGACCTATTTCTGCTCCTTCTCTTTAGCTCACCAAGTCCCTTACAACCCTATCACACCTGGCATTTTTTTTCCCATCCTCAAAAATTGCCACCACTGCTCTGATTCCTTTCCATGTATGTTTCATTCTTACGACAGCTCAGAAGGTCTACAAAAATGGGGGATTTTTTGCCATGTCTGTCACAGCATTCCCACATGTATGAAAAAAAATCACAATTTTATCACTGTTTGCATGGCCAGATTAAAATCTATGGGGAAAGCTGCTTGGATTTTAGTGCAGCTGCTGACACAGGGCAGTGACCATGGACTGGGGCCCTCACTGTCTCTGATTTGCATCAGAGGGAAAATGAACCCAGAGAGGAGAGGATGTGTTCACACAACTCTCACACACATCCCAAGGGAAGGGTGAAATGATGGAGGAATACAATGATGTGTTCTGAAGCATGGTAAATGGGAGAGAAAAGGACAGAGAAGGGTTAGGGAGAGCTCATAAGGATGACTGAGAGGCAAACAGACCACCCTGGTGGCTTTTGGGGAGGACAAATAGCCTTCCTCAGCCTTTGGGTCTAGCATAGTGTCCAACTTGTCCAACTGCCTTATTTTGGGGTACACATCTCACTTTAGTCCTGCAAAGAGACAGCAAGGAGAAAGGGAGTCCTGGGATGCTCCAAATGGACACAAACCCTTTTGCTGTCCTTTGAGCAGAGAATATCTATTAGCTTCCCATCTGCATTACTTCATGTGGTCCTGAAGGCACAGACTTATCTGTGCAATATTTATTTTTAGGTTTTTTAAAGATTCTAGCTTACTGTATTGACATACAGTGATCACTATTTCTCCCTGCTGCCAATAGTTAAAACAACATTAATTGACGTTGGATTTATATTCATGGTATGTTTCTGGAGCAATTTATTAAGCTATCCAGGCTTATTGCCATAAAACCCAAATATGGACTAAAGTGGATCTCCTATACAGCCTTGTAGGAGCCCTGTGTGATGCACAGGAAGGGGTTCTGACCATGAAATGACCAAGACCTTACCCATTAACCACGTGTGCCTATTTATGCAAAACCAAGAGCAAAATGTGTTCAAAAAATACGGCCTCTTCATTGCTGTGTATAACATTCAGCTGAACAAGCTGTTAAGTGGGAAAAGGAGTAGGAGGTGACCAGCTTTCCCTTCATCCTTTCAACTAGTGAGCAAAACGGCACACAGTAACTATCAGGGGGAGCACATATTTTTTAGTAGCCTGCAGGCTAAACATCCCTCCTCCATCTACCTGTCTATCTTCCCAATGCACATTGCACTGTCACTCTGAAAATACTCAGAATATGCAGAGAGAGCTCGCAGGAAAGCCCAGGGAGCAGAACTCAACCTGGTTTTCTCAGGATAGTTAGATGATACCAGTACTTCCTTTGCCCATAAATACAAGCAAAAAGGTCATTTTATCACTGCAGTAGACAATTCAATATTTCTCAAGACTGAAGGACCCCAAAGTTTCAAATACCTAAGCTATAGATTGCTGATATTCAGAAGAGTATAACAGAGCTTTTGTACTGGTTTTATCCTGCTCCCCAGATATCCCCTCCTGGCCACTGTTGGGCATTGGCTACTCAACCAGGTGGCTCTTTGGCCTAGCATTTCCCTAAGATCTTAAATGATTTCCAGACCACCGAACACCTTACTATTAGTGAGTCTTCTATGACAAGCCTTGCAG
Source organism: Acanthisitta chloris (assembly GCF_000695815.1). Classification (NCBI taxonomy): domain Eukaryota; kingdom Metazoa; phylum Chordata; class Aves; order Passeriformes; family Acanthisittidae; genus Acanthisitta; species Acanthisitta chloris. Next base: position 44,181 of record NW_008654491.1, read on the forward strand.
CATGGTGAGGATAAGACCTAATGTGCTCACAGAGTCCAAAGTCTGGTGCCTAGGACAGAGAATATCTGTATTAATAACCTCAGTACACTTTGGATACATCTATATGGGTGAATTAAACACGTCCAGGACCGTTTTCTGGCCAGCTGGCCTGGAACACCTTCAATCCATATAAACACAGACTGCCTAATGGGAATGGTCTCTGGACTGACCTAACTTCTGTAGCATGTCCAGGAATTTGGAGAGCACTGGTAGGCCTGGTCAAAACTGTGCCAAGGACCCTTCTAGCAATTTAATGGTTCCGACAAGCAAGTCTCAGTGCCAGAGGATTTTCATCTGAGTTGTTTAATTTACTTGGGTAGCATTAGCCTTAGGGAATCCAAAAGTCTAAAGTCATTGATAGCCTTCTATATATCACCTACTCTTATTAGCAAGAGTAATAGCACTTTCTTGATAGAAGCACATATCTCCATTACCAACAGTTTTGAAATGGTCTGTTCTGAAACAGCAATCAGGAGTGGCAAGATTCCAGGTAGTCCTGAGCCTACTGCCAGCCACCCTAGGTCTGAAGCTCTATTGTCCCTCAGTCCCTGCCAGTTGGCCAGGCCTAAAAGCACCAAATGAAATTATTCATAGAAAGAAATAGGTCAGCAGCCTTCACAGCTCTAGCCTCTTCCTCCATAATACTTTGGTTCAGAGCATGGGTGTCCATATGCTCGCAGTGACCTGCTTGTAGCTGGCACCTTGGTGATCTTTCCTCCAGGGTGTCTGATCCTGCCCTGGAAGTGGAGCTGGCTGCAAATGGCAGAGGGATGCTGGGATGAAGTAAGGTAGCTGTGGAAGCTGAATTTTTTGACACTAGAATTCCTTTGACTTTTAGTGAGATGAAAATATAACCAAAAAAGCATCATGAAAGACCTTACGAAATGGTCTAGCAAGAACATGGCTCTGCACTGAGTTTCTATCTGTGTTCTTTAACAGCTGTCTGTGTGCTGTTTTACCATTCTTTTCTCAGATGGCAAAGGCACTTAATCTGAAACAGCAGGACTTCTCTCTGAAAGCACAAATACAAACATTTGATGCAGAACACAACATGATGTAAAACTGGTGGCCAGGGTGGTTTTCTGGTTATGCATTCCCAGGCCCTCTAACTAAATCCTGTCTGCAAACAATCGGCCTGCAGGTCCTGGACCATGGTGAAAATTGGGAAGCTTTCACAGCAGGGTCACTGTGTGGGGAGCACACTGCTCCAGGAGCCCTCACTGTGGGTCCCATGTGATCTACACAACCAGGTGTAGCAATGTCTCAGTTCTCCATTTCAGACTGGTGCAGGTCTCATAGAGGTAAGGTGGGAATCTTTCCAGTTGACTTTCAGGGCAGTAGGGTCAGGCACGGTCTCATTCCCAGGAATGCATGAACAGAAGGTGTCCAAGTCATGGTGAGAGCTCAGGAAATCAGTGTATCCCCTTTTTTTTCTTTATAATTGAGACTGATTAGAGACAGTGTGCCCTGTTTTGGGGAAGTGCATGTTTCCATCTCTTTCCAGCTTTGACTGAGCAGAGATGTCATCCAGCTCAGCAGCAGCAGCAGCAGCAGCCAGACTTGTACTCTGATGTAGGATAGTTGCATAATGTCACGTGTTCTCTTCTGTTCTCCTCCCTCACCCCACTGGGGATCTCTCGTGATAAAAACAGTAAAAGGCTCTTGATTTATTTTGCTGACTAGAACATTTCATTATATTGATTCAGCTCATGAAAGCCCCACAAGGAAATGGAAAATAGCCCATTATTTTTAATTTCCAATTGGAAAAGTTACAACACATTTCTATTTATGATGTGCATGTTTGTTTTTTTTTTTTTAAAAAAATCTAAAACATCAAATTCAGCACTTATTTTTAGAACAGTCTATTTCCATCGTTAAGGAAAGACTAAGGCTTGAACTTGTGTTTCTCTATATCACAAGCTGCTGAGGTTCAAAGAGATTATTCATATATATTTTGCACAGAGTTAGTGAGGAGGTGAAACTGCCAAATATCCTGAACTTCTCTATTTTGGGAAAAATGGTGGGCTAGGATGATCTTATAAAATATATTCACGGCTTAAATTGAACAATTTAACACTCTGAAGCTTAAGTAAAAAATTAATAGAAGGCAAATCTTTGAAGTGGTGGCATGTGTGTAAGCCTCTTGTCCCCTGCAGCCAAAAAAAAAAAAAAGTCATCAAGGCTTCAGACAAGCAGCATTAAGCATTTGAATTCTCCATAAAAATATTCGCGATGTAGAGCAATTACTTGTTTCTGATATTGGAGAAAAGTTGCTAAAATGTGTTTATTTTGCCTCTCTCTGTGAAATATCCTTTGGAATATGTGCTTTGCATGACTTCTGTCTCATGGCAGATTCGTCTTGTGTGGTGCAGTCATATACCTCCATGCACATACACACATGTACATGTGTATCTATACACACACACATACACACACACAAAGAACAAATAGACTAAATGGCCAGAAATTCTCAGAATGTACTCTGTTATTTCTGCGTTGCTCTTGCTTGAAGCACATGTTTAACATTTTACTTGACTTGAAAACTTAGTAAGGTAGATGGATTAAGAAAAAAAGCCAAAGGTTGAAAGGATGAATAGCTTAGAGAATAAAGCATTGGGCACTTACAGTACTGCTGGCATTGAATGCAAGGAATCAGTCCTACAGACCTCAAAAGGGTGAGGAATGAAACTCAAACACACCCAGTTTGGGTAGCCCCAAAAAACTAACTGAACAAAGACATCCCAAACCTGCAGCTTGGGTTAAAGAGCTAAGACACTAATCCAGTACAAAGGGCTTTATTCAGACTGTTTACCCTTTTGTATGTATGTATATACAATCAAAACTAATTTTTTTTCAGACCCTAATGTGAACCAGTGCTCTATACAAATCTGTGGGGAAAAAGTCCAGCAAGTTATTTCACTGACAAAAGTGGCCTTTATGTCGCTTCAAAAGTGGCCTTTACTCTTTGCAAAGTTCCTTTAGAATAAGGTCTGCGAGGAATTTTGTGGAAAACAGAGCTACTTTACAGTATTTTCTCCGCATTGACTCTTTAAACATACTAAATCTGTGCTTTGTTAACTAAGCATTCAAATGGAGAGAAATCCAAAGAACAGGTCAACTTTCTGTCCCTAACGACAGCTTTCCCTCTCAACCGGCCAATGGCCTGGTCACACAACCTAACCTCCTGCCCTGGAAGATTTATCATCAGCTTTGCATACGTCCCTGTTGCTTTGAACTAAATGGAGCAGCTCAACATGCCTTAAAATTGAGTCCCTGCATATGTCTTTGCTCTACTGAACCCCCAAACTGACAAAAGTTAATTTTAGATGTTTTCCTGTCTTGATTAATCTGTAAGTTCTTCAGGGAATGGGCCACTCTTTATTCTTTGTAGCTGTCAGTGTACCAGGACTCTAATTTTAGATGGGGTCTTTAGGTGCTACCATAATACAAATAAATAAAGGACAATATCAAATGGTGCCACCAAGGAAAATGGAAGCATCAGGACCGGTCTACAGAAACTTTCTGTGAAAGGGAATAAATAAAGCTAATTTAACCCACCTGAAAACAACTGATTAAACCAGAAACCAGATCAGAAATTAGGTAAAAATTGGAACCCTTTCCATAAATATTTTCTACCCTCCTCAGAGGAGCAGTGCAAAGCTGATATATCACTCATCCCTACCCAAGCCTTGCTCTGATTTATTACTTCTTGAATAAAAAAAAGACAACCTCTGTGATTTTTTTTGCTGCAAAGTGTTTTTGCAATACTTCTCCAGAGCAATCCATGCCTATACTAACAAAACTTACATCTCCTAAACCAATAAAAATACAAGCTACCAAGAGTTTCTAGAAGCTAGAAATGGATCGAATAACATATGGGTCCAAACCTTCTGCTTCTTGTCTGCGGATATTAAGTATATTGCTGTGAATATAGAGCTGAAAGACTATTCAGATGCAAGAAGGCAATACTCAATTTCTCCTCCCAAAGACAGTTTCTTTGTCAGAATTAGAGGAATTCTAAAGAGCTTTTCACTCAGACAAAAAGCCTCCTGCCAGCAATGATCATGGTTAAACAAAAAGCATGTCCAATAGAGCAAACCACTCATGTGACTATCATTTGCAACTCAGGTACTGGGAGCAAATGCTGGCTGCATACTTTGATCTAAATATACCCCAATTAAGGTTTGACTGATTATCTGTGCTCACAGAGTGGAGGTAGGCAAATTTAACAAATGGCAACGAGGAAACTTGGGTTTATGGAGTAATTTAACAAAGGCAACATAATGGCAATAACATAGGAGCAGCAGACCACCTGCTCCTCGGCTGGGCTCACTTTCTCATGGGTCTGTCACACTGTAGAGCTCCTCACACAAATAAAACAAGAAATAAGTAATTCTCCTGGAGAACAATTGTTAAACAACCAGTCCTGAAATACATCCTGATGGAAACTGATATTAAGTGACATTTTTTAAACCTGTTTGAGGAAATCAACAGTCCCACTGAATATAGCAGAGGTTTGAACTTAAACACGTGTGAAAACAACTTACATTGCCCATTTCTTGAATTATATGTGGGTTTTGCCAAAACATTGTAGGTGCAGAAAGAAATTTTGATGAAAACAGCCTGCAGTAAATAATGGAAAACATTAGCCTTCCTTTAACTTCATTTATATCACAATATATTTGTCAGAGATTCAGACCTTTGTTATTTGGGTAAGTTATAATTCTAATATTTTTTTAGCTTGTGTTGGCTGTTTCGTCATTATTAACATATTTGTTTAATCTCTACTGAGAAACACAGAGTGAAATTTTGAAGTAATAAATACAATAATACATCTTAAAAAACCATCAGGTTGTGCCATGAGATTGATACCAATGGATCTAGAAGAGAAAACTGCAATATGAAGTAGCTTTCTTCTTTTGGGGGATGAAAGGAAAGAGGCTAAACCATAATGGAACAGTGGTAGGATGTGTAACTAGAGAGAAGGCTCTGAAAACAGTATTAGTAGGAGGTTATTTCACATCTGTGAACAAAAAGATGGGGAAAAAAATCAAAGTCAATAAGAGTTTCTCCAAAGACTGTTGAGATGGGATATTTTCCCAGAACATTTGGCCTGGATCCTAAGGGACTAATTTTACTTTCAGGTGACCTATGGACATGAGTCAGCACCTTGGGTAAGCATCTGAAAACAGATGCCCATGCACCATTTGTTCCCTTCCTCTTGCCACTGATATAAGTGACAATTAATATGCACATCTGAACATGCATATTCACTGTGGGACTGCAGACACTAGAGACCTTTGCTTCATTGTCATAATGTGTTTTTTCCCATGAGTAAATTTACTGCTAATTCTTTCAGCTCCTACAACTGAGCATTGTTAAAAATAGGAAAGAAAAAAAAATAAAGGAAAAAATATTATTCAGACACAGTTGGTGAGAAATCTGAAAGGTCTGATTAAAAAGATGTTGACACAGATGTTGTGAGAGTTCATGTCTGACAGCCTACTCTGCAGACTGGGTTTCCTGGACAGAGCAAGTGTGGGATTTAACTCACCTCACTTCAGAAGTATTAAACATAGATGTCCTAACCACTCTGGTCTTTCTTCACTGTGGGTAAAGAAAAAATAAAATCCTTGCAGAGAACCATTCATCTTAAGTTTTTTAGACAGCTACTCTGCTCGAATTGCCTCTAGAGGGGCCTATTTTCCTCCAGTACAGTGAAAGTCTGAATTGAGGAGTTTCAGTTGAGACGACTAACTCTTAGGCATCTGCTTTAGGGTACATCATCTCTTACAAACACCCATGGAGCTTTCTTGCATGCCAGGCAGGCGCTGGTGGGTGCATGCTGGGGTACTGCATGCAGCAGAGAAGCCTGGACCACAAAGGTAACTCATCAACAAATGATGAGAAAAAATCCCAGGGGGGATCTGTTTGGAATGGACCTGTCTGTGAGAGGCTCAGATCTGGATCCAGACCCAGACTTTAGGTTTTTCATAGCTGCTGGAAAAGAGCTGAGGCCAAATTTTGGATCAGGGCTGGCATTGCTGTGCCTGTGCTCACAATATGTCTCAGGTCAGAGCTTGGCACTAAATGCCACAGGCAGAGAAATACCTACACACTGTGGAACCAGCTCAGGGTCGTGCGACAGCATAAGCTCACAATTTCTTCCATTTATCAGCTCCTGTCACAACTGGAACATTAAGGCAGCAGAGATTTGGGGTGTGTGCCTGTTAATCTTACTTTACTGTGAAAATGTTCATGATAGTCCTTTTACTATCAAGATGTAATGCTGCTGATTAAATTACAAATGACACACTACATCAATTCTTATTAGAGATGCTCAGGTCTCTGAGTATGTACACTCCTGTGGCTGATACCTCTCTTGCCCATTTCTCATAACATTCAACCCAGTAATTATCAGCAAAGATTTCAGACCAGACTTGAGGTAGTCATGCATTTCACTGTCAATCAAGGGTTCTATTTTTTTTGGCAATGTTTATGTGATATCAAGGGTCAGAGGTTTTTAACCCTACTTCCCCTGGTGAACTATTACAATCCTCTGTTGGAGTCTGCTGGGAAAGGAACATATCCTATTATGCTGCCATCAATTCTTCATCTTGTAGCATCACTTCACAATTCACAGATATGATATCATTAAGGCTGAAATTCTGCCATATGTTGAACACTTTTTTTTTTAAAATAAGACCTGAAAGATCTTGGGGCTAATCTTCAGATGTAATGAGCCCTGCCAAGAATGACTTCACCAGTTTTTGTATACTATAAATATTTTATTATTTAATGATAGTTTAAGGATGTACTAGATACAACTTGTTCATAACTAGTCTAAAAAAGGATATTATCTTTTGCAAACCGTTGTCTTTCATCCTTTTTTACCCAAAACATAAATACATTTGGATGAAAATGAAAACTATTTCATTTTTATGCAATATAAATTTTTTGTTATGACATGGGAGAACATTTTGTGGAAAAAAAGTAAAAAAGAAGTAATTAAATAATCAGGTTTTTCACTGAAAACCATCCATTTTGGTGGAAAGTGCTTGGCCAGACTATTTATTTACAACCATCCAAGCCCAACACATGTACTCTATGAAAACTTTATAAGTTCTGGATTACTTCTCTAAGTAGATAAACTGAGAAATGTAACGTGATAGTTACTGAGAGTGGCACCTCAGCTATTCTGGTTTTATAGTGGCACTTATGCTACTTTAATAATAATAATGATAATAAACACTTTTTTTTCCTACCAAGTCACAATATGAGAACACAAAGTTCCCCTCAGTATGATTCTGCAGCACAAACTTGGCAAAACTTTGCAAGCAGTGCCGTGACAACAGAGCTGAGAAAATGAAACAAATACAACTGTTGACAAAAACAATGTGACTCTTAATAGAATAATGAATAGAAGCCACCAAAGCATTTTGCCTGATAAAAAGTCATCTCCTTTGGACAAAATTCACTTCCATACACATAAGGCAGACTGGATTTTTAGTATGACACACAAAGGCACTGACATAGTCCTGGAGTCGCCTTTTAATAAGTAAAGTGTTAGGGGGCTGGGCAACCCATGGGGGTGACACGGAGCTGCTTGCTTCCAGGTCACTGCTTTGAATCTGGCCCTGGCTGATGCCAGATGAGGGCTGTAACTCTTTGATGACTGCTTGGTGGCCTTAAAAACTTCTCCTTTTCTGGGTTCAGCCTCCTGCACTGGTGAACACTGTCATGGTGGCAGGTTTGGCATGGGGAATAAAGCTGGGTCTGGTGGTCTGTGCAGAATGGGATGGTGTGAGCAGGGCACATTTCTCCTGTGTCTGTAACTCTGTGTATTGACTCTCATGCTGGTTCAATTGCATTGGCAAAGAATCTCCCTGGAATACATCAGTACTGAGGACGCAGAGTGCTTTATCCTGCATGGATATTCCTCAATATCATTCCTGAAATGCTTTGAGTAAGTGTTCCAATCCTAAAATTTTTTTGAGGAGGTCATTCTTATGCCACATTATGTCTATCCTGCCACCTCCCATATCATGCACCACCTGGGAGCACAAAAGCAAGCTCATAAAACAGCATAGCATTTCCTAGCTATTTATTTATTTGCTGCACTTACTTTCTAATGGAGTGCGTGCAACATCATATTTAAAACATGACCTTAGAAACTTAAAAACACATCCGTTTCTCCCAAAGAATATATAGCTGCCAGAGAAAAGGGGACATTCAGTAAACTGCATGTCACTATCAGCTATTGATAGCCAGTGATTTGTTCTGAATCCAAAGGCTAAACCAACCCTCATGCTGCTGTATGTCAGATGCAATTGGTCCAAAGTCAAAGTTTTACAGCTCAGACAGGGCGCACTTTATCCTTCAGGCTGCTACTTAAGATAGCCATGACCCTGAGGAGAACCAGTCAACAAAACAGACAGACAAGAGGATGTGATTTGTATGCATCCCTGAGCCTGCTCAAATCACCTCTGACCTGCAGGTCAGGCTGCAAATGACAGCAGAGTGCATGCACCTGATCAGACAGCACATTCTCATTAGAAAGCCTGGGAAAAGGGGGCAGCTACACTGTGTTTACTCATAGACCAAATGCAATCTACCCAGGAAATGAGAAGAAAAAAGATCAATTTAGCTCAACAGAAGGATGTGAGCAACATGTAAGTATGTTATGAAATTCCAAATCAAACTGCTTATTCTTATAAACCCAGATGGGAACTCTCTGCCTTGGTCAGACACTGAGAAGACAGGTTAGCAATGAAAAACGAGTATTTATTTGCTGCAGAATGCCATGCCAGGAGTCTTTTCTGGGGTGTATAACCTCTACTCTAACAGTCTGAGATCCACAATCAAAGGCATTTATGGGCTTGATTTGCTGCTGGTACTAGTTGAGCATCAGTGCAGTTTGCTGATTTGGTAGTCATATAGTCACCACTGCTAATTTACATCAGCAGCATGCGAATTTATCCAGCAGAGAGGGCTGGATTTATTGAGTAGAGAAGGCTGGATTTATCCAGCAGAAGGGCAGTGTTCACACAGAAATCCAGGCTTTCCTATATTTGGTTGTTTGGATATGGGAGCTTGGCAAATTATCAGAGAGATCAAACCCATGGTTTTGCTGCCAGGCTTCTGCAAAGTTTGGAGATAATCCATGCTGAGGCTTTGGTTTAGGACAATTTCCAGCACATTTGGAGCAAGCCTGAGATTTGAGGGGTGAGTGTGTTTGGTGACTGTATTACTTTGTGCAGAGACTAAGGCCCACTCTTCATTGGTTCTCAAAATTGGCATTGCCTTCCTTATAAATTTCATCTGGCATTAGACTGAAGGTTGCAGTGCTGCCACAATCCATCTGTGCTAAACAGGCTGCGAGGGACCTGTGGCATGGGAACGTGGTGTCACTTGTGCAGACACTAAGGAAATGTGATCAGTGCCTCCACTTGGCAGGGGCTGCAAGGACTGCTCTGGCCTCAGCATCAGGTCAGACCTGGAGCTGTGTGGGAATCGTGCTGCCCACCTATTGCCTTAGAATGGAGATCAGCTTAGCACTCAACTCATCTTCCTCGGTCATTTCTGCTTCCAGCCCTCGCTGTGCCACCTCCCACTTCTCTGCTCAGGCATGAGATGTGGCACCAATTGCTGCAGACAAAATTCCTGCACAGTTCAACCACAAACCAACCACAGGATGGAGGTTTATCCCCTCATGCAAACCTGGAGGACAGCAAATTTAGACAGAGTTCTTCTGGAGCAAATCTCTTTCTGAGACACATTGGAAGTGTATTACTGATATGTTTCTTGAGCATCCTGCAAAGTTGCTAGAGAGGAGATCAGCACCACGACCTATAACTACTCCCTTCTGAGAATAAAACTGGATGGTTTTATCCAGTAATGAGAGAATCTCCTTACTAGGCATGAGCTTTTGTCAGAAAGGTGGTAAGGGAAACAAGGCTGAAAGAGGATTTAAGCCTAGTCCTTTGCTTGAATTAAGCAGGGACTCAGTGTATGAAGATTAGTTATTTTGCATTTTCCACAACTGATCCACACAATTTATGAAAGATTTTTACCATGACATTCAGATTCATATTTTGGTCCAGAGATATCCCTCTCAGCAGAAAGCAGAGGAATCCTACACAATGGGGTTATTTTAGGATGTATCATTCCCATGAATTAAATAAGTGCATTTTTTTAAAGTTCTCAATACTAGATACCTGGTGACAGACACGTTGTGGGGAGGATCCATTATTACTTTTACATAGGTGTCACACTACCACGTGTTATGACATTAGTGTTGTTTTGATGCTGTGAGTGTATTGCCTCTTGGCTGTAAGGTGTTTCAGCATCCTAAGCTGGAGAAGACAGAGAATGCCTCTGATGCAGCTTCCCAGTCCAGAAGAAGAAGGAATAGTAGTGTCAGAAGGGTCACAGCAGTCTGGATTCCTAGTAAAATCCTTTCCAGTGTGCTGGCCACAGTTCTAGGGAGAAGAATAAAAATAGACTTTGTTACTGGAATAAAATAAGAACAGAGGAACAAGAGAACAGCTGTACTGAGTGAGACCAAAGGTCCTTCTGCTCCTGTCCCTGACAGTGTCTAGTAATAACTGCTCAGGGAAAGATTATGAGGAGAACAGCATGGAGTGACCCTTCCCATGGCAGAGTCTCTCTGCTTTCGACTATCTATAATTTAGGAATTTCTTGACACAGATGTGGTATCCACTGGATTTTTATTTTCTGGCTTTCTGTAGTTGCTTTTTGAGCTCATTTGGCTTCCACATCAACTTCTAGGGAGGAATTACATGGTACAAGGATCACAAGTATGCCCTGTGTAAAGGAGTACATTTGCTTGTCTTCAAACTACACCTAGTAATTTCATTTGGTGCTTCTCAATTACCAGACCAAGAGAAATGGTGAGATTCTGATTGGACTAGGGGGAAAACTCACAAAGCCAGAAAAATCTCCCTATCATTTATCTTTATCATGATTTCTACTACTTTACAAGCCATGCAGTTGTTGGTAAGCTGCATCGTGCTAATGGGAGCATATGGAAAGTACAAGAAATGACAGCAGAGTCTGGAAGGAAATGCATTTTGGTGTCGTACTCACGCCTGTAGGTACAGACAAGAGATTCTGTAAGCTTATTGCAATGCTTCTCTCACAAACTGCACAGCCACTTTCAAAGGCAATGAAAAGCCAGGCATTTTGCAGAGATCTTTTTTCCAAAAAGAGAAAGAATGTGGCCAAATACTTTTGTTTCATCTGTGGTCATAATTTTATTGTAGTTTTTTTCTCTGCTTTGTCACCCATAAAATCTAACTAATTACATCCCAGCTATGAGCCCTGCACAATACTAACACGTATAATGGGTAGGACGTAGATTATGGAGATCTGGGCAAAGCAGCACGATAGCTGTTGTCTTCAAGTTTCAGCAATGACTACAAGTAACACGGTTTATGTTTTTTTGTGAACCACTGAGCCTTCCAAGTTTTCCGGACAAACTGATCAATTCATATGTAAATAAAATATATCGTATCCTATAAGAAAAGAGCAGTTGATAAAGAGGATCTAGTGCTGTGGGTCTTTATGACCAAGAGAGGGAAGAATTTCTTTGTGTCACTACAAAATGTTACTCTGCCCCTGAAAGGAAGGAGACAGAAGGCTAGCTCTATGCAAAAGCCTGACTGCATGTGACTGACCCAGCAGGAGAAGGGCTGGCTCTCTTTCTCGGGCTCCTTCTGTTGCAAGACACAGATCCTAAGTACGTGCTGGATGCCTCTGCCTGATTTCTTGGGGGTATTCAGGCCCAGTGATACATTTTAGAACAAGAAGGGGAATGCACAGATCAAAAACGTAAAGCACAGAGTGTTTCTCTTGAACTTCATTGCTCTGCTGAAAACGGAGCGTAGCAAATACGTGTGCATTTCACTTCTTTTAAGTTACACACCGATAGTGACTCTTGTTCATGTTGTAAGAAAAGATTTCATCCTTTTCCTTTTTCCTTTAGAACAGTAGTCCTTATTTAAAATTATCTTGTCCCTTCTGAAATGTGCTTTTTCAGGGTGAGTGAGCATAGAGCGGCTTGAGAAAAAACACAGTCCTTCCAAGTTGGACTGCATCTCATCAAAGTGTTTTTCCCCCTTAGGATTTTATGGAATGTTACCTCACTTTATGACAGTTCACATCAGAGTGTAAATGCTGAGCATTTCTGTAAGTGAGGCAATGCACTGTGAAATGTCAGGCAAACGATAAAATCAATAATCTGCAAGTTACCAAAGAGAGAGGAAAATCATGGATGTTGGTAGTTTTTGGGTCAAAGGCAGATGCTCCAGAATCATGATGACCAAATCCTTTCGGGCTGTTTTTGTTTAAGTTTCATACCCAAGCAGCACCTAAAAATGACTCTTCCCTTTTGGGCTGTTTTTGTTTAAGTTTCACACCCAAGCAGCACCTAAAAATGACTCTTCGCTGAGGAACTAGGGGCATCTTTACACACACTTCTTCCATCTTTTATTCTTTTAGCTGAGATGGTGGGATTGAAATATTACTTGTTTTCTTTTGTGTCATCTTTCTATGCCTTGGATGTATGTTCTGTAACAAAGTTAACTTGTATTCTTAACAAGCACAGAAAGAAACCTTTGAATAATACCTACCTGAGATCAATGGTGTATTTCTTTTGCATTCAGATCTGACCGCAAAAATAAAAAAATGAGGATTGGGATTCTGCTGAAACTAAAAGCATATTAAAAAAGAGATTTTAGCCAGTAAAGAAGAACACCCATAGAAGTGTTCTATGCAAGTCTGAAAATGGAAAAGGTTGGGGTAAGCATCTTTTTGCACGTTTTTCCCAGAAATTAAATATTTGAATCCAAAATTATTTTTTAATATAGCAGCAGTGAAAGACTTTTAACATAGTTGTTCAGTTTTGAGTTTCAGTTTTGACTTGAAAAAGCATAACATTTTAATGAGAATCTCCTCCCCTCACAATTTCCCCTGAATAATTGCAGCTACTTTTCAGACAGCTCTATTTTATTCCTCAGATACCATGTCTAGGAAAGAAATGCTATTGGAATTTACCTTATTCACATTAAAATATATGAGGAGAAATGTACTTTACACCGGGATTAAAGCAGTGTCCTGTGCCACAGAACAACTGAAATTAAATTGAGTGTTAATATGTTTACTGAGCTTATTTATGTGCAGACTTTGAAAAAGAATACCATTGGAAAACTTGTAGAATAAGTGTCGGAGTTCTTGAAACATCTGCAGATACACTGACAGATGTGCAGCTGGAAACAAATTGCTTCCAAGAAAAGTGCAAAGGATAGATATGGATGCTTTGATTAATCCACAATAAAAAACTCTCAGGCAAGTGAAAGCATCCCGATACAACGATGTACAGTGGAGGCTAAAAGGTCAGTGACTGCGGCTAAAAGTTATCAAGATAATTATTGCCAACGCCTTGATTGGGGAAAAGAAGCACCACCACAGAAGCTTTTCAGCCTTGCATCCCTCTCAGCCTTGGGAGAGCTCCTCTGGCCAGGCATTATTTTCTGGGTATAAAAGGCTTTGGGCTCTATGAGCGCCGCACCTGCGGTGCTGCCGTTCCTTGGGGAATCCTTCAGCACTGGCAAAGGCGACATCAAAAAGTTCCCACTCTCCCTCACCCCTTTCAGCACTGGGTCCCTCCCTCTCCTCTCCCCAGGCGGCTGCCCGCGGCCTGGGGAACCTCTCACTTTTTGTCCTCTCCCGACCCTTCTGGACCACATTCTATGTTTTTATTCAGGCCATCTGCTCGCCGGAGAAGGGAAAACGGCTGCCACCGCCGCTGGCCCCACGGCCCCTCCTGGCAGTTATCTGCCCAACGACGTTACCTTTCCAGCCCGTGTGGCTGGCGCTGGCCGGGCGCGATTTTATTTCCGCTTAAATATAGACTGCAAGGAGTAGGTTTGCGTTGTCAGCCTCCCCCTGCTCCCCCGGAGTGGTACGGCTGCCCTCTTCCTTACAGAAGTCTTTCTAAAGACCTGCTCAAGCCTCACTAAGCAGCTGTGAGTTAGGTCATTTTCCCAGGAGTTTTACATGTGGAAAACCGGGCATTAGGAAGGCCTCAGAAAAGGACACCATCTGGCCCCAGTGAAAAAAAAAGGATCATGACACTTTCTGTGGTACCAACAGGCCCTGATGAACCATAAAGGAATTCAGGCCTCGACTGTGATCCGATGGTGACTGGCCCAACAATCCCCCCCGTGACAGCCTCCCCCATTCAGCCCTGCAGTTATCTCATAGCACAATGGACTTTTGTGCCACGCTGTTTACCGGGGGCGTCGTCAAATCCAGTCGGATTTCTGGGCTCGGCTTCAGCGCCCCTGCTCTTTGCTGCAACATGTAACACGCATCGGGAGAGATAAGGACACAAAGAGGGCGACTTTTTCTTTTTTTTTTTTTTTTTTTTTTGTTTGCCTTTTTTTATTTTTTTTTAACCAGCATTCAAACCCCTTCGCGTTTCTTTCACTGTACGATGGAATAAAGGGTAAAGCTCTGTCCTAGTGGAGGCAAGAAAGATCTTTGCTGGGAATCCAGAAATCTTCCCTCCCCCTTTACACCCTCAAAGTTAAGTCAGACATCCTGGATTAAAGGGGAATTTGCACTACTGTTTTCTGAAAGTGAAATTTAATTAACACAGATGAGGATTTGCAGCTTACACAGATATTTTGCTGAGAAAATAAATGGATTTGTTTATTTGCTTTAAAGCCAACACATCACTACTATCTCATTTTGATTTTGGAATAGTTTCTGTCTAGGCAAAAAACTATTTTACTCTTAGGAAAATTGGATTTATCCCACTTTTAAATTTGTGGCCTGATTTCAATGTAGGAGTGTTTATTTTTTAATACAGGAAGTGTCTTAATTAGTTTGTACACCGGGGTGTGAGCTCTGTATGGCCACAAGCAGAAGTAGCCCCCTACTTCTCCTTCTCCCTGCCATTCTCACCCCTCTGCCCCACTCCCACTGCAAGAGAGAGCCTGGGAAAATAAACAGACGTTGTAGCCTGCCCTCAAGGTCACTGCATTGACCTTGAAAGGGTAGGGGCTACCAAAATCCAGACTCAAGGAGCCTGCTGCCTCCCCCCGACCCCCCAGTTTAACCCAGTCTTGGTGGTGCTTCCACTCTCCAGGCTCCGGTCGCACCACTGGTGACAAGGACATCTCTCCTGCTGGCATCTCAAACCAGACATGGCTCCTGAGGTCAAACCCAGCAACTCTGACATCAGCAGAAAACTATCCAGGGGCTGACACAGCAGTATGGGCATAACGACCAGTGTGACACATGGCTCCATGTTAGGGCTAAACTGGGCTAAACTGGGCTGAAGGTTTTGGGCATGGTGTGAATCCCTGAGTAAGATCTAGTCATGACAACACAGGAATGTGAGTGGGTTATAATTGACTTTGATTTGAAATGCTGACAGATACCAGATGTAAAACTGTCTGTTTGTGCTTCCAATTTTGTGTTTGTGTACCAACCAAGAGGGCACTTCTTATAACAAAAGTTATTCCCAGAGAACAAAATGCCATTTATCTTTCTTTTGGGAATGAGAGAGCTCATGTACACAGGGGTGTCAACAAGTTAGTAACAGAGATGGATAATAAACTACATCTCCTGGAGTATCTTTAAAGTATTTATGCAAGTTTCTGTTGAAGCAGATCTTCAAACTCTTACCAGGTCTCTTGAGTGCCTAATTGAACTTTGCACATCCAAACAGAGGTAGGGCGGGTTGGGGAAACATTTCATTGCAAGGTTTCACACATTGCTTAATTTGGTGACCTCAGACAGCAGTTTATTACTCATGGCTTCGTTATCCTCTGCTTATTACACAGGCCTTCCCAGCACTCAAAAAAGTGGACCTCTACAAACATCCCTATATCATTCAACATTTACCTGGTAGGTAGTATATCTGATGGAAATCAACAGTTTTTAATGAGATCATTCATTCTCTCATTCCATCATTACCACGGGTAATGTTTTGCTCCCCATTTCAAGAAGGAGAAATAAAAAGAATTCATTCCATCATTACCACAGGTAATGTTTTGCTCTCCATTTCAAGAAGGAGAAATAAAAAGAAGAAAACCTGTAGAGTAACCACATCCAAGTAAAATATTGTAAAACCTCCACAGAGAGAACACTCTACTT
>NW_008654491.1:60439-86792 GCF_000695815.1 Acanthisitta chloris
TATTAAAGACCAAATATCAAGGCGATTTTAAGAAAAAACTAGTTCTTAGAGGAATTGCTTTATTATTTTATTTTTGAGACTATGATCCAATTTCCTATGGGTCACAATCTCTACCTGTAGCTATTCATGGCTCCAGGTAAATAGAGGATGTGCAGTTTATGTGCAATTGCTTCTGTGTGTGCTGCATTGAGAGATGTCAGAAAGGAAGAGCTTGACTGTGCAAGAAGGAGCTGTGTGCATGTGTTTGTAATGGTCTAAGGATGAGGTCTGCAGCAGCTCGTGTCCACTTACTGAGGTGTTTTCACAGTTATGCACACAGTTATTTATCCTATTATGAGTTACAGCCTTTCAAAGGTTGCCTAGAATAGCTGAAATGAGAAAACCACCAGTGGCACTCTGAGCCATGCAGGAGGGAGAGCAGCCCCTGGCATGGATGTGCCATGGCTATGAGCTGAGCAGAGTGCACAGCAAACCCCCAGTGAGCCCTGTCCTCACAAAGGGCTGTGGGGGCTACAGAGAGCCCTGACTAAAACAAGACGGAGCAGGAGGAGGAGTCTGGGACACCTTGGTTTGTGCTCTGCTCTGGCACCACAAAAGATATTTATCTAGCCTATTGGCAACTGTTTCAAACAGAAGGAAAACCAGGCCAAGGACTTTATCATGGAAATAGTTAAATGTTCTGTAATCTAGGGTACACACTTACTTTTTATTCAGAAAGCCCTGCTCGCTGTAATGAAAAATGTCAGGCTCTTTTAATAAAAGAACAATTTGAAAACTTGATACATCACAAAACCATTAATTTTAGCTATTATCTGTTTGACACTTTTCATAGCAACGATTTCACTCTGTAACATGCTTCCCGAGGATTAAAATGATTTTAAAGGATTAAAATGTTAATTAAAAATATAATAGAAATATCAATCGCTGGGAAGACCAACATAAGTATTTGTCTCTTTAACTGTATAATCATCCTGCTGCCATTTCCTCATGACTCCTTACAGTTTGGAGCTCCAGTTTGTGAGGTGGTAAATGACAGATCCAGGAGCAATTCTGTTCTTTAACTATTTGACAATGCATCTGTTTACACTTCACAAAGGCAGCGTTATGTCCTTGAAATTTCTAAAGGTCATTGTTAATGGGATCATTTTTTTTCCTTTTTTTTCCTTTTTTTTTTTTTTTTGGTGCCAACTGTGTCTTTCTTAGCTTGTAAGAGCACTATTCCCGGGGAGAGGCTGGAGGGGGTGGGAGCAGGCAGGTCCAGCAAATTCCATGTGACCAGTTCAGCTGCAATAATCTCTTTTCTCCTTCTGGTCCAAGCTACACATGAGAGCACTCTAGTGTCTTTCATCATTATTTGTCACCCTTTTGTGTCGAGCAACTTATATCCACAGCCATTCCAGCAATTAAAATAAAAAAAGGACCAAACATTATTCACAGTGAATAGCTCTGAGACCAGTGACATCAAGTACCAACCAACCCATTGAAGACTGGGTATCTGATACCCCTGGAGTATTTTATGGAGGGAAAAGAAAATGCAAACCAAACTCAAATCCAGCAAACCCACAGTTATATGGAGAGTTCAGAGCCTGATTAAAAGATAGACTCTCTACAGTGATTTGTCTTACATGTCCTTAGTAAGTAGAGAGAGGGGAGAGGGGCAGAGGGGCGAGAGGACAAGCTCTCAGTTCCTGTATAGCTAACTTTAAAAGACTGACACCTTCAAAATTTATTTACATGTTCAGGCACCTAAACGGACCACAGGGCTGCATCATCAGCACCCTCCTTCTCAAAGGCTGTAATTTAGGAAACCTTCGTCATCAGTGCTCTGACGAAGTTAAACTTTCCTCTGGCACTTTCCAGGAGTGCTTAAGTTATAGAGACCCCCTCATTTTTACCTCTCTGTGCCTTCCCTGTGCATCTACTGTGAGCAGGAGCAGGGGAATTTGTATGCCTAGGGAGATATAACTCCTTCCTCACCTGACCAGGTAAGCAACGATTCATCTTCTAGAAACTGATTGTTCTCTATCCAATATTTTCATTTTCCTTTCAGAACGGCACAACCCTGAACAAACCGTTGGCTTCAATTTCTCCTAAAATATTAAGAGAAAGCATATTGTGTTTCCAAAGGATCTTCAGAGTGAAATGACATTAAAATAATAAAAAAAACCCCAACAAACCCACTCCAACAGCAATGCATTTATGCTGTATCTCTTAGAGTCTGGATTAATACACTAAGGTATGCACAATGGCACAAAGAGAAAAGATTCTTTTGGCAACAAGAGGAGGCAAGAGATTCATCTATTTATGGCAGTGGACTGATTGTCTAACCTCAGAGTCGTGTGGGGCTATCTGGAGGTATTCATTAGCAATTTCTGCAGTGAACACATAAATACTGCACGGTGTTCAAAAGTCTACCACATCCTTTTATAATTGCTCAATTAGTTAATTAATGGCACTGTTAAAGAAATGTCCTTTATTTCTAATCAGCGTTTGTGAAGATTGTGTTTTCAGGCTCTGATTGTCAGGCTTCTCCTGCATTAGAGAGCCATCTGCTATCAGCAAAGCTTTCTTCTTTTCAACAGGTATAGCTTGATATGGCATCACAAATTTGCCTTTACCCTTTTTTTTTCAAAGAAAATAAACACACTGAATTATGTAATTTCTTACCACAGGGTGGAATATTCCATAGTTCCAAATGAATAGCAATAGTTTTCTGGATTATTTTCACGTTTTTCCTACATATTTTTTGAGCTGGCTGAAAGAATGGGGACAATATTCCAGTAATGTTCTCAGTGGTGCTGTTTAGATGCAATTCACTTCTCTGTTTGATATTCCACTGCTTTTAAATTTACTATTCCTCACAGCCAAAGCACTGGACTGGGAGATTTGCAGTGGTACATAATATGGGCATTAAGTGGGTTTTTGGGGTCAGTGGAGTCTGGGCCAAGGGAGTTGCATCTTGTGAGTCAAAAATTAATTAATTTTTTATTTTTTGTGTTCTGAAATGCATTACATCATGTTTGGAATATCAATAACATTTGATGTTCAAAGGGGACTAGTTTATCAAGCAACCTAGATTGCTCTGTTCACCTGCTCTGCCTCTATCATTAATTTAGGACTGCACCAACTTTGAATCACTACTAAACTTTACTGCAAATGATTTATATATTTTTTTCCAGAGCACTTTTAAGGCATTAAATATCAATGAACAGAAAACAGATCCTGGAAACACTGCTAGAAACTCTCTTACTGAGGTTGTCCTACCTGTTATTTTATGTTAGCTCCTCTCCTGGGTCTGGACACTAGTCTCTACAAACTGGGGAGCAGGCAAATGGAGAGTGACTCTGGTCAAAATATTCCCCTGACATTTGGCTACTTTAGTGACCCATCCAGTGTATGTTGCACAGATTTGTGCTGCCCTTTAGGCACTGATGTTTGGTGGTGGCAGAGGTGCTGCCCCTGGCTCTGAGCTGGTGGAGCTCTGGGATCTTAGATTCTGGTGGGAAATTTCTCTCCCCATGGACTATCCCTCACTAAGTGAGAGAGAAGATTGCAACCTTGAGTCTGGGAGAGTTCCCAACTATTCTTTCACTGGACAAGCTCTGTGTCTTTGGAAGGATGAGATTCAGAGTGAACCTCCTGGGACTCAGTCCATACAACCTGTCCCTGGTGAGGTTTGGGTGTGAGAACTGTGTGCCTCATATTGCCCCAAAGGGCCTTTGCCCTTCAGTTTGAGCTCACAGATGCAGAAGGAAGCCTAATTTATAGGCATTTTTTAAAGGGCAAGAGAGGAGAAAAACTACTGACATTGCCAAGGATATTTTTCTGTTTACAAATGACATGAATAAAATAGTGATATATTAAATGCATTGCTCTGTTTGGCCCAGATGCTTTCGATTTGTGAAAAATGACCGTGCTTCTCTCCCTAGGAAAACCAATCTTTTGCTTTAATGCAATTTATGAAAGAAATCACCATTTGTACATTACTTTTAAAACTTGAGGCACTGAAGAGGGATGCTGTTAGAAGTTTCCTCAACTTCGGTGAGCGCTGAGCTGTTTGTAGAGATGTCAGCCACAAGATTGGTGGCTGAACCTAGCAGGTTGCATTCAGAATGGCTCTGTGTCTGTTTTCAATTTGAAAGGAACTGGCTAAAGTGTTGCAAACACTTGAAGCCATGCATTCTGCATTACAATGAAAGTGGTGTCATTATACACATTACACTCAACAACAGCTTCCTTTTTAATACAAGAAGGACATCATAATCAAAATCTGCTGAGTATAAAGCACAGGAAGTAAAAAAAACCCAAACAAACCAGACAACCCTGGATGTACCCAACCTTGTAGCCAGTGCTGTAGACATGGCTTTCCCCTGTGATGCTTCTGTAACATGTATATAACAAAATATGAGTTTTTGAAGTCATACATTAGTGATAGTTGTCAAAAAGGAGTTTCAGAAAAGGTGATAGCATAAGTCCTGTTTATCTTTCTTTGCTTTGCTGTATTTTTCAATAAAACAGCATGTGAAGCATATATAATGACCAAACCTTCCCATACAATGCATGCACCACTGTGTCACCACTGTGAATTAGACGCCAAAGTCATATTGACACAGACAGAAACAGATCCTCCTTGTCCCTTCCTCAGAAGATGAGAAGCCCTCATGATAGGTGACCCATTTTTGTTCTCTGAGAAGCTTTCTTCTTTTGAAAACCCATGTGTCCCCCAGCACCTATTTCCCTGATGGGATATTTAATAAGAAGTAGCTATTTCTGTCCTTCCTCCTCTGTAGACAAATACCTAAATGAGCAGGCAAATAGAGTCATATCCCTAAATAATTTTAATTCCTGGGATTTCCTTGGGAGTAGATTCCATTTTTGCTATATTCAGGAGGAATAAAAGTGCACAGAGAAAAGGCTTTCCCTGAATGGCAGAGTTGCACTGTGTTGGCACAGGGTAAAGCACCCAAGACCTCCTTGCTTGGTGCCAGACTCCCAGGGCCAGCCCTGACAGTCACCTGCCCATTCTTGACAAAGCAATACCTGAACTAAGACTCTGACTGAGACTTTTGCCTCTTGACAAGGTGAACAAGAAGTATTTTCCCAGGGGAGTTTTAATCAACCCTTTACTAAAGTGTCATCAGCTGTAATAGGCAGAGCCTTAGCCACAAAAGTCCTCAGGGGTGCTCAGAACAAAATGCTCATTTTCACTGTGAAGAAATGTCAATATCAGGTTGGAGAGAGGACACACACTGACCAAACATGTTTATTTTGTTTAATTCTTGGGAGTAGTTTGCTTTTTCTTACAAAGAGATCTGCTGTGCTGCTTTGCCTTCTAGAACACTGATATTAAAAAGCATCTCCCTATAAAAATCATAGTTCATTTTAGAAGGGAAAAGAAAATACTGTGGAACAGATAATCCTTCTCCATGCTCCCACCATGTACTGTGATGGGAACAGAGAGAGGAGAGGCTGTTTACCTGACAAACTTCCAGCTTTCCTTAAATGCTAGATTTTGCCACTGCTGTATTGTGTGTGCAATGAACACATGGTAAAACTTGCTCTAATAGCAAAAAGGTAAGGACTGAACACTTCTAGAAATCCTGCTTTATGTTTGCAAGACTATTGTGGAGCATCTGAAAAACCTTAGGCCCAAGTTATGTGATGGAATACAAATGTGTGAGTTTTTTAAAATGCTGTTTCTGAAAAAACAGAACAAAGTAGTGACATGTAGGGAGAACACAGTTCAAAATTGATTGAATTTATAAGCTGAATTCATACTGGTCATTCTGGATCAGAATATGATGACACATGTACTTGTATTTTGTTCTTTTAATGTCTTCAGTCAACCAAACTCCAGAGTATTCATGCAATTGATGAATTCACTATTTGATTCCATTTTTCTTTTGTGGACCCTTCCCCAAACTCTCATCTTAACACATCTCTATGGCTGATATACAGATTGAAAAAACCCAACCCACAAAACTTTAACAATACTGGGGATTACAGACAAGACTAACGAGGATGGAAAGAATTCTGAAGTGAGGTGGAAATCAAAGTGGTGTGCACTATTTTGATATAGATTCAAGGACTTCTTTTTTTTTCAGACTTCCATAACATGTGTGGGTTATTTTTAAAAAGTGAATAAAAGACATATTTCATATGTGAAAAACTTTAATGAGATGATAAACTCTCTTTATCATGAGATTAACTGTTTCAAGAAAGGATTTATTATTCACACAAACATCCTGATATTAGTCAGTATAAATTAACTATACTGATAGTAACTTTTATTTTCAATGGCAGAGCAGGAAAAAAAATCACTCATTTTCTAGGTTTCAGAAGACACTTTGCATCTGAGAAGGATATTTAGTCATTATCCAGGACACAACAATTTTGTATTTCTCTTTGTTCCCTGACATCAACCTTGGTGGTTGTTCCTGCAAAGAACAAAATTGGGCTTGATGAGCCATTTGCTTAATTCACTTTTACATGCCTCATGTTTGTGGCTGGTCTTGATAAGGGTTTTGCAGTGAGTGTGGGGAGGGATCTGCTTCTTGACTGGAGCCCAGCAAGTCCAGATGGGCACTAGGTGCTGCTGCCCTTGTTCAGTGAATAACTGGAAAGTGTGAAGAGTGGATCAGTCTTCCAGTACGGCTGATAAAAAGGGGAGAAATTTGGTCAGTTGTAATCTTTCATGAATGCTAAGCTTGGAGGGATGCAGAAAGCAAACCTTCCCAGCAGTGAAGCAATGTGGCCCCAGACTCTACCACAGAGCATTGTGGAAATTACACAACCTAGTCACATACACACACAAATCCACTGTGTCTGCAATGCGTTATTTGATGTTTCATGGAAGAACTGATCCCTCCTCTTGGGGATCAGGGATAATACCAAAGGGGTACGGTGCTTTTTCTTTTGGCCTGGTGGGTAACAGGAGCTCGTATACTAAATAAGTTATCTGCTAGGAAATGTAGGTGTGCTGCTCCTTCGGAGTGTCTGTGGGATGTTAATTCAGAAGTGGTGGGAGCTGATGGCTAGCGGCACTGCACAGGGCTTCTGGGGACAGGCAGAATCCTTTGCAGTGTACTTCAAAGGGGGTTCTCAGTTAAGGGAAAAAAAGGATAGATTTTGAAGTTTCTTTCTGCCAGAAGGCTTTACTGTGAGCCCCTGAAGTTCTTTTTTTTTCCTTTTTTTTTTAATAATCAGGGATGAGATAGGTACTTTTTCTTTCTTTTCTGCTTAATTTGGGCCAACGTATTTTGAACCCTGTGTAAAGCCTTGTGTGAGGAGATGACTGAATGTAGTTTATTTCTTTGTGTTGACCAGGTTTCTTGTTGATTTATTTATTTTAAATTAGAAATTGAGCCTTGGAAGATACAAGAAGACCTTAACCACTGGTTTGACATTCATTCAGCATTCATTCCCAAAGTCAGTGAAATTATTATTTGGCATTAAACGCTGTATGAACATAATGCTTGGCTGTATCAGACTGAATGAGTCACCATCTTCCAGGACTGGGCCCTGACCTGTTCATACTTTCACTTTTACTCTTCCTAAGGGTGCATCAGATGTGAAGCCTGATCTGGGAATGAATTGGCACAGTTTTTCAGCTCTTTATTCCCTCCTCCTTGCTGGTTTCTGCCCAAGACCTCTTGAATGAAAATCAGCTCTACCAAGTGAGAGACCTTCAAGTTCTTGTGTTTGGAGAAAAAAAATGTTTGTCCAGCAGCAGGATGGGAATGATATGCTTCTCTTACACCTGCATCCAGTAATGCAGCACTCTCCCAGCTCACAATTAAAATGCCTATTGCACGTATAGTTAGAGTGGGGATATTCTCTGAGACCACAGGGGCTGGACAGGACATGTGCAGTGACCCAGACCTCTTGGATTTGTGACCTTATCCAGAACCTGTGAGGAGGTGCTAAATTTTCCTGCTAACCACCTTGAATTGAGTGGTTTGCTAATGACATGTGGGAGGGCATTGGGAGCTCTTTAGATGTCTCCCAGCAACATCTTCCCAATGACATAGTGCTGTTGCTTCAACACTTTTGTGCTCACACTTGGAGCATCTTGTGACATGGAAGTCTGAAAAATATCTCAATGACATTGTGCTGTTGCTTCAACTCTTTTGTGCTCACACTTGGATCAGCTTGTGACATGGAAGTCTGAAAAATATCAAGTTCTAGCCCAGAATGTGTCACAATGGGCCTCGAAGTAGACAATCTATTTCAAACAAACAGGTACAACTTTGGGTACAACTTAATCTAACATATCATTTCACTGTAAAAGTCCTTAATTAGAAGCTGCTGAGATATGCTTAGGATTTTTAAAAATTCATTCTCTCAAGCCACATCTGTTTTGGAGCTGGGAACATCACAGCTTGTGCTCACAAAGTTCAGACTAAGTGTTGCTTTCTCAGAAGGTCTTACAACCGTTTCTCATATTGGCCAACTATTTATTAACTGCTTGTACTAATTATGGTGAGGTCTGCAGGTTCATGCAATGAATTACAGCTTGGTATAGTAGGAAACGTTTTCTCTAGATGCATGTAGAGAGCTTCTGTGACCTAAAAAAATGTACCCTGAGTAAAATTCAGCCCTCAGTTTTCATGGTTGTAATGGTTTTTATATGAAAAATAACTGACTGTAAATGGTGGTGATGCTAAATGGCACTTTAAGTGGTATCATAACCTATTTGCACACTGTGGTTCTATTTTGGACATATTATAAAAAGAAGAGATCTTTGTTACTTTTAGGATAAGACTAAACATTTTCTCACAGTCGTGTACTGTGTATACGACATATGCAGAGATTGAAGGAAGTCATGTTGGCTGACTGTTATTTCACAGTTAATAGCAGCAAAACATCAGATTCTGGAGAGAAGTGATGGTTGCACACAAAGTACTGGTAGTACAGTTTTTGGTGTTCCCCTGTACTCGGTGCTGGTGAGGACACACCTTGAATCCTGTGCTCAGTTCTGGGCCCCTCAGCTCAGGAGGGACATTGAGGGGCTGGAGCAGGTCCAGAGAAGAGCAATGAGACTGGGGAAGGGACTGGAGCACAAGTGCCATGAGGAGAGGCTGAGGGAGCTGGGGGTGTTCCGCCTGGAGAAGAGGAGGCTCAGGGGAGCCCTTCTCACCCTCTGCAACTCCCTGACAGGAGGTTGGAGTCAGGGGGGGGGTGGTCTCTTCTCCCAGGCAACCAGCAGCAGGACAAGAGGGCACAGACTCAAGCTCTGCCAGGGGAGGGTTAGGTTGGATATTAGAAAGAGATTTTTTGCAGAGAGAGTGCTCAGGCATTGGAATGTGCTGCCCAGGGAGGTGGTGGATTCACCATCCCTGGAGGTTTTCAAGCTGAGACTGGATGTGGCACTTAGTGCCATGGTCTAGTAACCACAGTAGGGTTGGACTTGGTGATCTTGGAGGTCTTTTCCAACCCAATTGATTCTATGATTTTATAATTTTATGTAGCTACAGTAACTACTACCTGATCCATTTTAAATTTTTAATTTATTTCAGTCATCAAGGTTTAATCTTGCAAGAAGATTAAAAAAAATACAATTTTTTTAAGGCCACCAAAGGACCAACAGCCTTCCATTTAATCCACCCATAAGCTGAATGCCTTGAAACGACATGTGACTTGTTTGGCGCTGACCCTAGCAGAGTATGATATTAATAGGTTATTGACTTGGTAGGTCTTAAACAGCCAGAGGGAACATCATTTGCAGTAGCTGCAATGCACTGGAGGTTTGTTTCATTGATTGTGCTGTTTAACCCATCATCTCCAGGCATTTAAACAATGATATACGCTTGACAAACCTAATATTTCATTCTCTATCTGGGGACCAAGAAACAGAAATTAAAGGAAAGAAAAAGATAACTGGACAGATACATAGCAGAAAATGATGATAAATGAAAGGGAAAAATCCAGACAGGTAAAGGCCCAAATTTTGGAATGTACCGTAACTAAGAAATATATAAAAAATAACAGAATTTTCTATGAGAAAGGTGGGGAAATGACAGAAAATGCATCTGAGTGCTGAAAGACTCAGAGTTAGCACAAACTTGGAAATCTTTGTAAATTAGGAGTTCCTTTATTCTATGCTGTCAGGGAATTTGATGGGGTAAGTAGTGTGTTGGAAGATATGGCTCTTTCCATTTATGAAGAGTAAAGTCAAATAACAACGTGCTAAGCACATACAGCAAGAACTGATGGAAAAGAACTTAATTTTCAGGACTGATGCTAACTTGGCAGTAAAGATAAATATAGTAACAACAATAACAATGACAGTGGTGGGTTTCTGGCTATGAATATTGTGTTACAGTGAAGGTCCACCTGAGATATTTAAAATACTGTTTGTGTCGTGTGCTGTTACATGTGTCTGCAGCTGAAGAAGGGGAAATATTGGAAAACTAATTGTATTTTGCCATCTTTCTATCACAGTTCCATTAGAAGAACACAATTACATTATCAGGGCTCCTCAATATATTTTTTTTTTCAAAAATTATAGGCAATAAATGTATAGGAAAAGCACATATGGATTCTGCTCTAATAAAATTAAAACCTCTCTGAGTCAGAACCACACTTCTACTATGTGCTAATAAAGCATCAGATATAGTAGATAAATGGGTCTCAGTAGTAAAACTGGGATTCATTTAGTTAGTGTTCAGTGTGTAGGAGCAGTGGGATTCAATTCACCTCTGTCCAGACCCTGGAAGGTCACGCTGAATTGGGCACTGGAGTGACAGGTGGGTGAGTGCACCTTGCTTGGCTGCAGCCCTTTAAAAATCAGCATTCACTTTGAGCTAGGCAACAACAGAGAGAGTCTGTGACTTGCTGAGGTTCACGGACACCTCCAACAGCAACTTTAGTGAGGCACAAACCTCTTCCTGGAGACTTTGGTCTTTTCCAACTGACCACTGTCACAGTCTAATCTTTAGACATCTAAATCCTGGGCTGCATCCAAAGGAGTGTGGGCAGCAGATCAAAAGAGGTGATTCTTCCCCTCTACTCTGCTCTTGTGAGACCTCACAGATCTAACAAGAGACTCCAGCACTTGGTCAGTGCAGTGGGAAGGGTCCATGGTCTTCAGAGATAGCTCTGATTAAAATTACTGAGATGCAAAGTGAAAAAACAGGGTGAGACCTACACAGCCACTTGCACAAAGTGGAAAGCAAAGAGAAAATAGTTGAAGATGTTTTTGAGTAATCCTGAACAACACACGGGAAGAAATAGCTGAAAAATTCAGAAAGAAGTGTTATGATTCTTCTTATTTTTAATTTGCCATTTCCAAAAGGCCTGAACGAAAAGAAAATCACTGAATGGAATATTCATTGCCTAAATTTAGGCATCTGGGAGTTGCTGCCTGGTCTAGCATAGTTAGCTAAGATCTCTTTCTAATCAATGAAGACAGAAAGGTATTTTGAGAAGGCAACTCCTGCCACTGATGCTAGACATCCATATCAGAATGGGGTGAGTGATTGTCCAAAGAGAACTATCCTTCCTTTTTCACTGCAAGAAACTAACTGTCCCAGAGTATAAGACTAACTTTTAGATGTTTAAAATTGGGCTAGAGAAAATCCATGCTTTGTGACTATTCCATATGACTTCATAGTATCTGATCATCCCTTTTTAACTCTAAAGTAATTTAGACAAAATGGAAAAAGAACGGAATTAAACCAATAAAAAGAATAGTTTTGATATGTAGGACTTTGTGCAGAGGATCAACTGGATGAAATCTGCACCTTTAATATCAGTGTTTCTATGGCAAATTGCAGCTGTGAGGGATATCTCATCTCCAATACATATTTTATTAATATTTACTAGCACCCTTGTCACATTCTGTATCCCTAAATATATTGTATAGCTTTTCATTTGTTTTCCTAGAAGAGAGAAAATGAAACTTCTAGATTTTAGTAGTTAAAGTACTTCAAGTTCTTTAAAAATTCTTGTTTTGATTTTAAAATATGCAACCATAAGAAATACAGGACTATGACTACCACGGAGCAAAAATCTGTGTCCAAAGATTAGTTTTCACTAGAAATACCACAGGTGTTGGTGTTGTTACTGCAAGCAAAATTGTCTGAAATGCCAAGTTGCAGCACTGAAGTGTGGTAACACAAGGCTGAGTAGATAATAGTTTTATTTCCCATGTATGAAATTCTGACTGCGATTTTTTATATAATTCAATAGACTTTTTTTCCACTAGCTTGAGATGGGTCAGGAAGGGTCGATAGGATGCAGAAGCTTACACAGAAGAAAATATTTCTGTTTTCATAACAATGTGATAAGAATCGAGCACATCTATGTGAATTTGTAAGGAAGAATTTTCTTAATTCATTCTGCTCATGCAGTTGAGGCTTATTTTCTGCTCTTTCTTCAGTAATCCAGAAACCACTGTGAAAGCACAGAGACTATGAGAGATGTGCACCTGTATTTCCTCAGAAACACATGTCCTGCTCCTGAAACACCATGGTTCAGCATAGCAGTGATCTCCACATGAGAAGTCCTGTTCAAATTGCAAATATACAGTCCTGATCTGCCCCAGAGCTCTACAGCTGGGCTGAGCTGTTATCAGAGATTGTATAGATCTACAGTATTTATTTAAAAGCTGAAAGCAGATGTTGAGCATACTTTGTGAGAAAACTATGAATTATTTCAGTAATATCACATAAGAAGAGTCGAAAGGGGAGGAAGGCTCTCTTTTAAAAAATATTCACTTAATGGAATCCTGAGCAGATGCTATGAAAGTACCATAAACACTTCTGAACATTTACTATGATAAACACTCTTTAATATTACTAATTAAGTTTCCTTTACTAGCATCAGCTGGTATTTATGTGTATACTTCTCTCTTCAGTAACTGGGTAGTTGGTTGGGGCATGTTGTGCAAATCTCTCTCCATCCTGAGTGACTGCATTAGCTTTCTTGTTGCTCAGTGCAACAAAGCTACAACCTCCAAAATATTGCAGTGATCACCTAATGCATAGTCTTTACCTACTGTATGCAGATGTGAGAGACCTGAGAATCTACATGGAGATTAATAATTTTTAAGAGTCTCATGTCATGGCAGTGTTGTGGTTTAGCCCTAGCTGTCAACTCAGCCCCAAACATCCATGTGCTCACTTCCCACATGGAAGGATGGAGGACAGAATCAGAGGAGTAAAAGCAAGAAAACTCATGGGTTGAGATGAAGATAGTTTAACAGGGAAAGAAAAAGCCATGCATGCAAGCAAAGAACAAGGAGTTCATTCACCACCTCCCATGGGCAGGCAGGTTTTCAGCCACCCCCAGGAAAAAAACCAGCTCTATTACATGTAATGGTGACTTGGGAAGACAAACACCATCAGCCTGAATGGCTTTAGCTCTTCTCTCTGCTTTAGTTGCTGTGCATTATGACATATGGTACTGGATAGCCCCTTGGTCAGTTGGGGTTAGCTGCCCTGGTTGTGTCTCCTCCCAACTCCTTGTGCACTCCCAGTGTCCTTGCTAATGGGGTGGTGTGAGAGGCAGAAAAGGCCTTGACTGTGTGCAAATGTTGCTCAGCAGTAATGAAAACAACCCTGTGTTATCAACATTTTCCTCATCCTAAATCCAAAACACAGCACTATACCAGCTACTGGGAAGAAAATTAACCTTATCCCAGCTGAAACCAGGAGAAACAGAAAGGAAACTGAATCACCAGTGAAACAAATAATGAAGTGGGTAGGCCAACAAACTATGAGACAAAATACAACTCACAGCTCTTTTTTACAGATTATGTAGATTGTCTCTTACGTGTGCCTGTTTTCACAGAGAAGGAGCTCTTGACAAGAGTTCCAGGCTGACATCCAGACTCTCTCTGCTAAATGACACAGTCTGGCTATTTTTCTCTGACTTTTCTTATCACTTGAGCACCACCTTCTTCAGGATTCATGATACATAAATCTGCTCCCACGCTGAAAAGTGACCACTGTAACTTATGTTCTGCATGAGGCTGTTGTAAACTGTTTTCTGCTGTGTAAACCTAGCATGGGACTACACATGTAGGTGACCATGGGTGGCATATTTCCTACAAAACAGCCTCACTAAAATCAGCTGGAGATACACATAGCCATATGTGCAACTTTGAACCAATTTATGCATGAGCTACCCAATAGCACACTCTGTGGAATAAATCCTCTAATTTACTCAGAAAATGTTTAAATTAAGAAAGATGTGTTAGAGATGTAGTTTATCTCTAAGACTGTAAGCAAATATATCCCACATGGCATCCATTTAAAATACAAAAAACATGTTCTGCAAGATCAAGCTCCTACAATTATGTATCTATATGTAATTCCATGCATACACAGTTTTAGTTATGCATGCTCCTGAACTACTAATGCTCCTGAGCATTCTGTATCTGCAGAAATACCTTCTTTTTTGCTTCCCATTTCTGGTCTTATGCTAGTTTACCCTTCATCATCAGTGTAAATGTTAAAAGTCCAGGTAACCAAATATTTTGGCTCTGTGAAGAGTCACTCCAGAGAAACAGATTTTTCCAAAGAGTGATAGGAGAGCAGAGGGAGATACATGGGACACTCAGGTCCTATCTGCCCAAGGTGATGGAGGTGATCACTACCATAACCTCTTTACCCCACTGCCTCTGGTGTAAGGAGGGGTGGAGGTGTGAAACCATTTTGCTGTTTGGTTCAGGGCTGGAATTGCCTCCTAACCTCCCTTTGAATTTCTTAAGAGAGGAAATATACACCAGCAGTGAAAGAAGGAAAATGTAGAGCATCAGTTTCTGGTAGCCCCAGAAGCTGAAGTGAGAACCAGATATGTGAACAGAAAAATGTGCCTTGAGCCACCCAAATCCTTTAGCCTTGATGGAGTGGAAGGGATAGTTCACTCTGGAAGTTAGAAAGCTTTCTACTTCCTGTTGGCTCCTTTACAGAGTCTGCAGTGTGATGAACATCTCTCAGGTGGAGGGAGGCCTGTTAAGAAAAGAATGGAATGATTCTACTTATTTGCTCCCGCTACAAATCTAGAGGAAAAATTATTTTGATTGAAATCTCATCTGAGTCAGACTGGGAGGAATAGGCTGAACTGTTTTTTAGCCATCCCTCTGTTTGTTTCTAAATGTATATATAAAAATGTGGGGCTGAAAAGTCTTCTTCAAGAGTCACTTTGGCTCGTGTCCCTGTTAGAGGTCACTAAAGTTAAAACAGAAACTTTCTCACTGAATCATTTAATGACTGGAAATTGGAGGTAATAGACTTGAAAACGTATTCTCATTTCTGCAATTCAAAGCCCTTTATCTGTGCCATGTAGTCCTGCTAGAAAGAGCAAAATGGCCTTTAACAAAGTCTATTTGCAGAATAGTAAGAAGTGTTAAGATGCCAGATGCATCTCATTATGAATTTTAATGAGTAGATTCACACCTTGCCTTCCATTAAATAAATTACATGGTCTTTTCCAAACTCTTATCTGGCAAATTTGAAATTTGTTTCTAAAAAGTAGATTCAAGAAGAGTTTAGGGCTGTTCCTCCAGGGTCTAGGACCTGTGGTGTGTAGTCTGCCAAAGAGGGGAAAAGGGTCATGCTCAGTCATGCAGCAACACCCAAGAGCTTCTCTCTGCCGTCGACACAGAGAGCACTGCCTGGAACATGATTAAAAGTGAGAGTCAGAAATCAAGATACTCTGGATTGCAATTAAAAGAGAAATCAATCATGTAATTTTCTTTTTATCTCAGGAAGTAAAGAGCTAAATTCATCTTCATCACACAGAAACCTCCAGAAAAAAAGAAAACAGATATTACAGTGGATAGTGAAGCATATTCTGGTCCCATTATCACAGCAAATGCAATCTCTTTCATAACCAGACCCTTTTGGATAACGGTCAGAACGATTTTTTTCTACAAGAGGCAAGTAACTGAGTATCCAAGCCTGAACTCTTCCATGCCACTTCACCTCTGAACACGTTTGAAGCTTACAAGCTCCTTGAAGTTATAAGAAGACATTGATTGCAGCGAGGGATGTTTGCAACAATGTACTCTGCAGGAGTGAAACCGAGGGGAGGAAAAAAAGCTTCTCTTTCTTTGCATCCTGAAAGGAATGATGTTGAATACACTTGTTCAGACTACTGGCAAGTGCAAAGATGAGTCTTAAAGTTGAAAATATGTAACATTATGCTGCTTTGAATCATGCAGTTTCATGGAAATCAGTGACTGCACTGTGCTGCAGAGAAGCAGAGGACTTGGTCCTCCTCTGTTGCATAATCATGTTTCAATTTTTCTCTATTTATAGATAGTTCAAATCTATTTCTGTAGAAAGAGATAACAGACAACTGCCCTGAAATAAACTTCTTGTGCCCATGGCCAGAATTCCTCTTATGAGTAACAAACCCTGTGAAAATAATGGGATGCACCACTTTAACCCTTCCTTACTAGAATGATGGGCAGTTTGAGAGTCCTAAACACAGCAATACAAACTGCAAAAGGGCCTTAAATCTTATGGTTAAGAGCTTGTAGCAAATATCCAGGCAGAAAACACATGTGTAGTCAATTCATCCTGGAACAACCTGAATCCAGCCTTTTGCCTAGCTTTCATTCCTCCAGTCTACCCAACTTCTGTATTTTGCACATTAGATACAGCATATATTTATATCCTTTTATTCATTCAGCGATGGTGTTTAATGAAAGCAACCAACACACACTTGTAGAGATGAAAGATTGTCCTTTTAAACAGTACACACTGTGTCAATAATGAATGATGCTGAAGAATAGTCTTGTCTTTGTCAAGAAATATCCACTTTAGGTCAAGGGAAAGAATTCAGGTATCACATCAAAATCTTATGCATTTGTCTGTAAGTGCAATGTGTGTGTATATATAAAGGACATTCACGAATAAGTGAATCTGTTTTTAAATACAGTCCGTTGAAATCAGGGACTATATGATAACCAGAATTAATCTACACATTATACATTTCCACTTCTGTCTATTCTGATTGAAATCAGGGACTGTATGATAACCAGACTTAATCTACACGTTATACATTTCCACTTCTGTCTATTCTGCCAAAGTGGCTACCAAAATCTAGTACATGCTTTCTGGTTCAAAGGGCAGAGCAAAAAAATGTTGGGTTTTCTTGCTTATTTCAAAGGGGAGATATTAGAAATTAATTACTACATTTTTCTGGGTCAGGCAAATACAGGTGAATTAGATGAACAGGAAACCAAGTGCAAGCACCAACTATCACTAAAGCACCACTAGTTAAGATACGGCAGATTTATGAGCTTTATTTTCTACCTTAGGCCTGTCATATTTTTTCACCTTTATGTTAGTTAATTGCAGAGTAACATAAATTAACTTTTGGAACACAGCAAAAATGGGAACTTTATTTATGAATTTCTTGAATTTCTTTACCCCAAGCCAAACAACTAAATTGCTACTTAGCATAAATTATTTATTGGCCCTGGCTCAATACCATCCAACACCAGCCCCTGGAGGTCTGGGAGATATAAAAGATTTAAAGCATCTGTGCGACAGCATTGGTGCAGCCACAAAGCTATGTTTCTTTCCAGAAGGGTCCACTTTATTTTGTTGTAAATAAATAGAGCCTAAATTTCAGGGGAGGGTTGGGTAGCTTCTAGCAGGACTGTAGTGTTTTGCATATGTTAATTACCTGCAGTTGCATGACAGAGACATACACTGTTTGCACAACTATTCTGGGGAGACCTGTTGACAAAAGGATGTGTTTCAATTTACATGGAATACATGAATGCTATAATTTTCTATCACTTGGCTTTATGTATATATATATATGTACAAATACATTACAAAGTGATCCTAGGTGCATATAGTCACTTCATTATCTACCTTTATCACATTTATCTTTACCAGCTTTACCTTTACCTTTGTCTTATCTCTACATCCTTGCGTACATGTAAGCAAATTATGAATAAATCCAGGATTAATTTGAAAAAGAGCATATGCCATTCAGCATATATTCACATGTGAAACTAATCTTTAACTTTTTCTGACAAATGTGTCCAAATAATGCCCCCATCTAGGCTGTTGCCTTCTGACTGTAGCTGATGTCATCCTGCATGGGTCCTGCACCACCTCTATGTGAGTATTGGCTTGGCTCTCCCCCTGTAGGCTCATTCTCCATCATGCTCTCCTTAAGTCCTACACACCCTGGTTATAGCAGAGGCTTGCACAGGACAGGATGCAGGATCCTGGTATGCTGGTACCTCTCTCCCAAAAGAGAACCCTAAAATGTCAGAGTTGAAAGTTAATATATGGGTCATTACTCAAGTTGTGAGGGACTCCCATGCACTGAAGAACAATTATCTGCACACTGCTTGGCAACCATACAGCTGAGCACTTCTGAAATTGTGTATACAACATATGTTTTGTTGTTCTGTAGAAGAATTGGCTTTGACAATACCTAAGTGCACAATTTACTTGTCTCCTGTTATTTTTTCAAAAATTGTCTTATTTCTCTGTCAAAATGTCAAAATGACGTAAAATTTTATTTAAAGTTTTAGAAGAACTTGGAAAGATTTCTAGAATTATAAAAGCCCTTTTGCTTCATTAAAAATGTCCTGGTTTTTTTTGTCAATGCTTTTGTGATTACTATGTCGCTTCATTAAAAATGTCCTGTTTTCTTTGTCAATGCTTTTGTGATTACTATGTCCCAGGTAGTTGGTTCTGGAAGTGGGAAATCCTACTATCTAACAAAGAGCAACTACTGCAATACTGCTACAACAGTCTATAACAATAGAACTTATCCCATACAAATACATGTATGGCTAGCTCTACTTTCTTTGGCCAGTCTGTGCAACAGAACTTATCCGATACAAATATATGTATGCCTAGCTCTACTTTCTTTGGCCAGTCTGTTGGTTTCACAGTGAATCTGCTTTTCTGGAGCTCAGGTAATATGTGCATAGTAGAGTCTTTGTGTCACTGGGCATGAGTTTACAAGACTATTTTAATACCTACGAACAACAAGGGAACATTTTACTTCTCTCAACATCTTAAAGCCAACACATACGAAATTGATGAAGGATGGAAGAATGATGGAAACAG
This sequence comes from Acanthisitta chloris, assembly GCF_000695815.1. NCBI lineage: Eukaryota > Metazoa > Chordata > Aves > Passeriformes > Acanthisittidae > Acanthisitta > Acanthisitta chloris. Next base: position 79,498 of record NW_008654491.1, read on the forward strand.
GACTGTGTGGTGATTCATAACTTAGAATCATAGAACCATCAAGGTTGGAGGAGACCTCTAAGATCATCCAGTCCAACCATTAACCTGTCACTGCTGGAACCCCTAAACCCTAAACTGTATCCTCCAGTGTCAGATCCAGATGCCTCTTAATTATTTTCAGGGATGATGACTCCATCACCTCCCTGGGCAATCTATTCCCATACCTGACCAGTCTAACAGGGAAAAAAGGTTTTCCTAACATCTAATCTGACTCTCCCTTGTCTCAGTTCAAGGCCATTCCCTCTAGTCCTCTCCCTGCAGCCTTGGCAGGAGAGACATCTCACACCTCTCTCCAAGCCCTGTCAGGGAGTTGTAGGGAGCCATGAGGTCACCTCTCAGCCACCTCTTCTCAAGGTTAAGCAAATCCAATTCCCTCTGCTGTATTTCACGTTTTCCAGACCTGACTTGCTGCAGAACACTCTGCTGTCCTTCACATTTTCCAGACCTGACTTGCTGCAGAACAGAGAAGAAGAGTTGGGATGAGCAGATTTCCTCTCTGCCAGTTCATTGCCCCATCCACTAGAACAAGTATCCTATCAAAATATAATGAAAATCCTGAAAGATTCCAATGACTTTTTAAATACAAACCCACTGCCGTCTTCTGTCCATGGACTTGTTCCAAGAAATGTAAATACAAACCCACTGCCATCTTCTGTCCATGGACTTGTTCCAAGAACTGGAAAGGAACACAGGCAACTATTGTGCAGAGTTATTTACACAGATAATAGACACGAAGGGTGAGAGGTTCCAGTCATTCTGAAAGTATGGATGTATTTACCTGGAAATGGGCCTGGAACCTTATTCTTGATTGTCATCATGGTGACCAAGGGGACAGTCGTCACATGCAGTGAGAAGTCATCATCTGTGCAAGCAAATATTGTTTGGGTAGGCTGACCCTCAGCACCATTAACAAAATCATGCACCATTTAGGCATATGCATACTCTTCTGAGGACCTGTTTGGCATTTACAATATTAGCCATGAGAAAGAATCAGAACTCCAAATAGCCAAGAAATTTAAATATGAATTGAAATGTCAGACAATTTTGACTTTATTTATAATATATTTTATCTATATGACTCGCATTTCTCAATAAATAGCTTATACTACTACACAGTAGTATAGAACTATAGAGATAATGAAATTATGAAAATGGTTGGAAGGGAAAAAAAGCAATTATGCAGGGGTGAAAATGCTGTTTTTGAGGCATATCCAGAAAATCCATAATCATCAATAAAGTTTGGCCGATGTGCATTCAATAAACCCTTTGTATGAACTCACAACGATTCCATGCAAATAATGATTTCGTACATAAAAATCTTTCTTCTTCATCTTTCTTGTCTTGCTTTGACAGTATGTTTTTTAATCACATCCACTTTAGTGAGTTTAATTAATCAACCTGTGTCTCTGAAGAGTCAATTTTGTAAAAGCTCTGCAGTTATGTAGAGGCACTGCTTATTTTCTCTCGGTGCTCATTCAGAAAGGAAGACCTCTAACCCTATCTGGGGCTATTCACACTTACTGACTCCCCATTGGTAATTCAGCACAGAGTTTGGCATCACTGCTCATGAGGTCTGCCAAGGAACCACATCTCCTGCTTCTGTGTTCAACACAATTTGCTCCTTGCTGGGTGTTTGGGATCTGAAAGTCCTGCTCTCAGTATGCCAAGTGTTTTGTTGCTAGTCATGTTCAACACAATCCTTTATGACAGCAAAGTCAAGGAAAATCTTTCCTCCATTTAAAGCGCACTCTTTAAACAACCTTAGAGATTTCCCTATATATCCTTAAAGACTTTGCTTTAGATCCACATCAAAACCAACCTGTCTAGGCTCTGTTTCCTTGTTTATGAAGAAGGGATAGAGAAGGCCATTCATGCTCTGGCATCATTCAGTACTGAACCACTGCAAAAAAGTGGGCTCAGATGAAGCTGTTCTAGCAGTGACCTAAATAAATGAAACTAGCTATGAATCAGGAAACTTTTCCTCTTGCTGACTATGCTCTTACTATGTATTTGTTTAGAGGCATTAAATTCTTCTTGGTGCTTACATTAACAATAACCTTTGCTCACATAGAATTAAAATTTGCAAATGAAAAATCAAAACAGTACCAAGTCTTAAATAAACTTAGATATATTAAACCATCTCTGAGCACTGTTTTGTGTTCTTGTTTACAGTTTTTCTCTCTCTGTACCGACATGAAAAATACCCTGATACTTCAATGCAAGCTGTCATGCAGAATCCTCAGCTGCCAGTATCCAGTGTATTTGAAAGGTATGAGAAAAAACTGTCAGTGCCAATAGATTCTCTAATAAAAATAATAACGAAGCCTTGAGAACTGTCAGTCCTTCAATTATACTGCTATGACAGTGGCTGCACATTTGCAAGAATCCAACCCTGCTCCTGGAGGGCACTAAAAGGCCAATTGAGCTTCATCAGAGCCAAACACATTCAGGCACAGGAGTTTTGTTCTGTCTGTACTGGACAGCCACATCTTCAGAAAGTTTAGCTTTAACTCTAGGATCAGCTTTGCTGACATAAGGAACTGAGTAAGTTAAACATGAATGAATTCTAATCCTGACACAAAAAAAAACCATAGTGAAATGCTCAGTATTAGTCTTGCAGTGCTCCTTGGCAGAAGGCTCTCAGTGACATTGAATTAAGCAGCTAACTAAAAACCAGGTAGAGCCAGCAGAAAAATACAATCTATTCTTCTAGACTGTCTCTAAAATCTGCAAGTCAGGTACAACTTTTGTTAGGAAAATAACATTAGTAGCTTACCATTGCCTTGATAAGACTGACACTGAAACTAGTAATCAGTGAAATTGGAGGCATCATATTTCTTGTTTGAAAAAGTGCAAGATATTGACACAGAGGAAGAATCGGTCTCAATTTGTTCTGGTATTTCCTGATTATTGACACAAAGGAAGAATCCATCTCAATTTGTTCTGGTATTTCCTGATTGAGATTTATCAAAATGGTATCTCTTACTTAGTCATAACTTAGGTGTAGCTTTCAGAGAAAGCCATTGTCAAAGTGAGAGATAAGGCATAATTATCCATGACTGGTAGAGCTCAATCTTTCTCTTTATGCTTAACAAATAAAAATAGATTCACTTTCTCAAAGGAAGAATCCATCTCAATTTGTTCTGGTATTTCCTGATTGAGATTTATCAAAATGGTATCTCTTACTTAGTCATAACTTAGGTGTAGCTTTCAGAGAAAGCCATTGTCAAAGTGAGAGATAAGGCATAATTATCCATGACTGGTAGAGCTCAATCTTTCTCTTTATGCTTAACAAATAAAAATAGATTCACTTTCTCATTAGTTAAACAACTGGAAACTATTAAAGCATGAAATCTGAAATACTCTCTTGTGATGTTTCCTGTTCACTAAATCAGCATATTCTTCTGCAATTGGATTAGTTCAGTAGGGATCAAATACAGTCTTGGTTTGCCCTTTGTCGGTAGAAAACCAAGATGTGACAATCCCCTCCATGCCCAAGAGTTTTCCCCATCCTCCCCTAGTGAATGAGTTTGGGAGTGTCCCAAAACAATCACCCTGAAGGGAAAGCCTGAAGGGCTGAGGGAGGCAAAAATAGTGTGTTTATCCCTGCACATGCTACAGGACCTGAACAGGTCTTTCTGTACAACCTGCCATGAATGTACACCTATGACAAGGAGCATCTTTGGGCTACCTAGAGTCAAAGAAAGGCCACCACATTTTCTTCTCCTTCACATCATGGTATGCACGAAGGTGACTTGGCTCTTTTTCTGGTGACATCCTGAACCACCTGTAAGACCCTAAAAAGGAGTGAGAAATTGCTCCAGGCAGCCATGCCTTCCTTTAAAAAAAACACAACTGCTTTTCACAGTGATATAATGTGACAGAGTTTTTGATTGTTCCTTCTCCCTCTCCTCAATAAAATACACACTTGCGATACCTCGTACACAGTGAGGATTTCTCTGGAGAGAAAATGTAGCACCGACAAGAGTGTTTTAGTTTAATCCTCCTTTCTTTCTTTCCACTCTCCCTTCCCCAGCCTCGTCCTGCCTCTCCACCCAGCCTCCAGGCTCTTAGGGGATTTTCCAGGTAACTAAAGGCTTGCAAAGCCAGAGCATTGGAGCAACAAACCAGGCAACCAAAACACTTAGGAGTGAGTGATGTATTATTCCTTTAACTCTCCCTTCTCCTGAGTCTCTCACAATAAGGCTCCAAGACATCCTTTATATTATACATAGTTCTGTTACGTTTTTGGTTAGAACTTGGTGATACTGTACATCGTAGCAGGCACTTGTCAATGAATCACTGTGTATCAGTGTATACCCTGGGTATAGAATGATAACTTACTCAAAAGAATTGAACAGAGGAGCAGTAATTATGGGTTTCTTTGATTGATTTGGGACAAGAAGAGTAGGCATGTCATCCTTATGTACAGCAGAAATTTCACTGCACCAGATGTTTCAATTTTTAAAGTGTATTCAGCAAGGTGTGACTTATAATAAAAATGTGCAACCTTTTTCTTTCTTCTCTGATGTAATGGCTATGGACAATGCAGTTGTGCTAGCACACAGAAGAGATGACCATAATGGCTTTTAAGATCTCAGACAAGCCCATGATACCTAAAGCTAAGGGTTCCCAGGGAGGAACTAAGCACAGGATGGTGAAACCCCATCTTATCAGGCACTGCTGGATGTTCTCACACAGGATGAATATTTCAACCTCAGCAGTGAAGCTAGTGCTTGACAGCTCAGATGGATTGAGGGCTGTATCGAGACAAACTGGGTCTACTCTAACTGATTTCTAGGGTATTGAGGTGGAATACAAGGCTCAAGCACCAACACACCAAACCCACTCCTCCTGTCCAGGGCCAAGACACATAGAATATTGTGGAGCAGTTTGGCCCCATCCGCAAAGGCATTTTCTCAATCATTTTGGGAATTCTGAACAATTTCATAGGAGGTCCAAATCTAAGAGATTTGACTAAGGGCAGTGACTACCCAGGCAAATCTGCTGTGGTGGGGACAGATTCACACTAGTGCCAGATGGGTGAGCTCAGTGACAGACCCACACTAGTGCCAGATGGGTGAGCTCAGGCAAGAGAAGAGAAATAGACTGACTGGTGAGGAGCTCTGCATAGCTAGGTTAGCTTATCTTAGAGCCATAGAATTGTAGTGGTTGGAATGGGCCTTACAGATCATCTAGTCCCAACCCCCTGCCATGGGTAGGGACACCTCCCCACTAGACCAGGTTGCTCAAGGCTTTATCTAGCCTGGCTTTGAACAGTGCCAGGACTGGGGCATAGTGCTCCTCACTGGCTAATTCATACTGATGAACAGGGTTGCACAGTGCTCTGGGAGACCTCAGGGAGCCTCTTTGCCTCCACACCTCCTGACCTTGCATTAACCAAGCAAATTTGTTGTTCTCACACTGTCCTCAGTGCGTAGAGCTGCACTGTAGCCACTGTGTTCCCCTCTGTGCCAACACTGATGGTCTTCCTTCCTGCTGCTGGCAGACCTGGGAAATGTTTCTGCATAATTTATACAACAGTTGTAGGTGAAAAAATGTCTGTATCTCAATGATGCAGAGGGAACTGAAAGTGCCTGTTATCATTCAGGAAGCACCAGGGAAGGGGGTCATTTATTTAGCAGATGCCCTGACACAGTCCCTCTCTGGAAAGGATGTTCTCATCCACCCTAGGGGTGACTTTGCCGACAGATCTCTCCATCCTCAGGGGAGCAGGGGAGGACTCAAGCACCTGCTCTCTGTATTTTCTGTACTATCACAATGATCAAGAAGGAAATCATTAGACAGACCAGACTTCCAGCTCCCATTATTTTTAACAGGCGTTGCACATCTAATTTGAAATGCACAATGCAAATATTTACCTTCAAGTGTCAAAGGAGACTATAAAGATCTTTATGGATCTTCACACTTCAAGGACTTAATTCATTAAAAATAATTATACATATGTGGGAATTACTTCCACAGTGGAGCTGAGATATGCAATCAGTTGCCAAGTAGGAAAGTACAACGTGCATGCTATACGTCTGTGTGTCAGCTTTTATGTGAGAGAGGAGGGCTCTCGTGCATCGGAACATATGTGTGTAAACAGGGCTGAGAGGAGATCTCACTGGAATTCACTGCTGAATAAATTAGAGAAAGTCACTGTGTGGCACTGGAGGCTCCCAATGCTGCAGACAAGCTCTTTTGTGCTTGCCCACCTCCTTCACCTCAGCCTGAATACACCACATGCCTCTTCATTTTAGAATGAGAGAAGCTTTGGGAAGAAAAATATTAGAAATTGACTTTGATTTTTCTTTGCCCCTCAGAGATTTCAAGGTGTCCAGCAATTTGTTTCCAACAGTGCCAGTTTTACAAGATTGAGGCTTTTAGCCTCAAATTTCAGTTTATTCTGTGTGAACAGACACAGACTTTCCCATCCTTGAACTGTGCTGGTTGTTTAAGGGGCAGATGTTGCTATTTTGAGCAGGTAACTGGAAAAAATTTACTGCTGAAGTCAACAGCCGAGAGGAGGCAGTCAATTAAATTCTCAGACACTAATAATCTGTTCTTACTTGTAAATCATGAGGACTCTGTTTTAAGTGCTTGGAAAACTTCAAGCATGAATCATGTAATAACAAGTGCCTTATTTTTCAGAAAATAATGTTAATAATTTAAGCTGTCTGGTTACCACAAGTAACATCTATTGATTTGACCTACTTGTATGCCACCCTCAACCCCAAACAGAGAGAGTATCTCAGCTCTCATCACACGCACAAGAAAGTAGTGGGGAAAGAAGTCTCTCCTGTCTCGCTACTCATGCTTGAGGTGTGGTGGTTTTTGAGACCAGCTGTCATAAAGAGTATTTATTTCTCCTTGTGAAGAATCCCATGGCCATTTACCTTGTCTTGCTTCAGAGGGCTTTCATGCCTATGCTCTGCCCCTGTGAAAATCCTGCTGATTATGCTTGCCAGACTTCTGGCATTGTCATGGTCCTTGTGTGCTCATGGGAACCATACTGAGGCAGAGAGGAAAGAGTTCAGGGGATCAGGGCAGAGAGAGGGAGATCTTGGAGTACTATACCATATATTCTTAATGCTGTGTATTAATGCTAACCTGTGCTCAATTGGGAGACAGTTCAGAGAGTAGAGTCTGAGGATGAAATGATCACAGCAACTCATGCGACTTAGTGAATTTTCAGCTTAATTTATACCAGCTGGTGAAGATCATAGAATCATAGAATTTAAGGGTTGGAATGG
>NW_008654491.1:86891-88354 GCF_000695815.1 Acanthisitta chloris
GGCAGCCACAGCCTCCCTGGGCAACCTGTTCCTCACCACCCTTAGTGCAAAAAACATTTTTTCTCACCTCCAACCTAGACTTTCCTTGCTTCAGTTTAAACCCATTACCCCTTGTCCTGTCACTGCAGTTCCTAACACAGAGTCCCTCTCCGGCTCCTTGTAGCCCCTTCAGATATTGAAAAGTTGCTCTGAGGTCTCCACACAACCTTCTCTTCTCCAGGATGAACAGCCCCAACTCCCTCAGCCTGTCCTCATAGGGGAGATGCTCCAGTGCTCTTAGCAACTTCGTGGCCTCCTCTGGACTTGCTCCAACAGTTCCATGTCCTTCTTGTGTTGAGGACACCAGAACTGTGTGCAGTGTTCCAGGTTGGGTCTTACGAGAGCAGAGGGGATGCCGCCCAAGATCTGAGACTATGACAATTTAGTCTACTTTTTGCATATCAGATCTTTCTCTCTTCATGGAATAAGCTTGTGTTTCATAAAATCTTATAGAATTTCTCTGGCTATAGTGCTACTACCCAGCTGCTGGTAGCAAAAGTTTTATGGCATATGAAGTACACTAGGGCACTATTTGGAATCCATTGTAACATCAGACATTTGCCTTTGACATCAGAGAGTTGGTAAACTAATGATGCAATGTGCTGGTTTAATAGTGCCTATTACAGCTGACACACACAAGCATGAACCATGTTATCTTGCATTTCCACAAATAATATTTATTCCACAAAGAAGTTCACGCATGCAGAATAAATAGCACTTTGGTGGTGAAAGCATATAATTAGCTGAAATCCAAGAAGTGACAAATATTTGCTTTGCCTGAAAGTTACTGCATGAGGTTCTCAAGTTTGAAGTATTTCAGAGACAGAAACGACAGCCTTCATGGTTTCATGAGTACTTGGTGCTGCTAAGTACTAAGTGGCACAGGTTGCAGATAGGAAATTTCTAGCTACAGCAGAAATTATGCACCTTGTTCCACCTCTCCCTTCTCTTTTCCCTTCCCTTTTGCCCTCTTGCAGCTCTCCATCCATATGGGCAATTCAGGGAAGCTGTAGAACCTTCCAAGTATCACACTCTAAAGCCCATTAACTGCTCTTGAAGCTGCCTGAAAATGTTTTTGGTTTGAAAAAAGAGAAGGTTTTCCAGTCATAAAATGTTGCTGCAACCGAACTGGCTTGTATTTCTATGTCCATATTGTTGCTTTTGTTTATCTGGGAAAAAAAGTAGAGGAGTTTCCCCTTTCAACATTCACAATAGTTTAAGTTTTTAATTTTGAAGTAACTTTTGTTATGGAATACTTAAATGTATCAAAATGCATCGTGACCCCAAATATTTATGAAAAATCCATTGCCTACTGGTTTGATCTGATAAACCACAGGAGATTAATTAGTCTTGGTTATGTGACTTTTCAAGCACTAAACATGGCTGAAGGGGTTTTGATTTGTGTAGTTTAAGCCTGTATTTTT
>NW_008654492.1:0-15735 GCF_000695815.1 Acanthisitta chloris
TGCCGTATTCTATCGTGCAAGTTTGAGTGCACATAGCATTGGGTGCAATTCATATTATAAATATCCCACTGTTATCGCTTTCTACTCTCCAGATCTGGAGTTTACTGCAACATGGCAATAAGATGACAGAGAAAGGGGTCTTACGAAATTTTTGTTGTTGCTGCACCTAAGAACCATCGTCATGAATAAGGATGTATCAGCAGAGACCAAATCTATGTTGAATTCATCTCATCTAGCTTTAAGTGCTTAAATGAGACTCTAGATTAGTAGCGTAGTATTGATATTTTAGAGTCCACCTAACCAAAAATAATAGACAGTTAGAGCAACTCCATGCATCTAAGGTCTATTTGAATTATGTGACAAATCTGAACAGTCTATGTAAAACTCTATGAACTACATATAGAAGAATTTACAGGTTATTGGTCTTATGCTCAAGCATCAATAGTCCATGAACATTCCACTTTCCATAAAGCTTGTGCCCAGGAAAAAAATTCTCTTGATCATTTGGCTGGGTTGATGCAACCTTCTCTGTAGAGACACTTTCATTCTGATTTTATTATTTTTATTGATATTGATAATGACTTTTCTTAATCAAAATCAATATTAGGCATTCTTTAGCAAAATGAACAGTTAATATACCTATGGTGTTGCACTGAATGCAATTTTGAAATATAAAGAAGGTCAGTTGGGTTTTTAGGTAAGTATAGACTGTAAATTTGCAGATTTTCCCAAGGAGGAAGGAGCAGCAGAGACAATGTGTGATAAACTGACTGCAGACCACATTCTCCATCCTCCTGTGCCACTGAGGGGAGGAGATAGAGAAATTAGGATTAAAACTGACCCTGGAAGAAGGAGAGGTGAGGTGAAGGTGTTTTAATTAGTTTTCATTATCTATTCTGATTTGGGTGGCAATTAGTTACACTAATTTCTCCAAGATGAATCTATTTTGCCTGTGATGGTAATTGGTGAGTGACCTCTCCCTGTCTTGATCTCTACCCCCAAGCATTTCACTATATTTTCTCTCCCCTGTCCAGCTGAGGAAGAGAGTGATGGAGTGGCTTTGGTGGGCACTTGACATTCAAGCACGGTCAAACCAACAGTTTCTCCACACAAATCTGTGGATTTCTGTTTTCCTGTGCCTGGTGAGGCTGAAAGGCAGACCCAGAGCACTCAGTTAAAATGAAGATATAATTGTAAATCTTCCACTATAATGGAAGGTACATAGGTGGTGAAAGATTACTGCGGAAAAAATTATTTTAAAAAATTGCTGCTAGTAAAGCATACATAAACCAAAGCAACCAGAGTCCAGGGTTATGCTATCACCTCTCCTTATCTAATTCCCTTTTATATTTCTGTTACAGCTTTATTTTTTTATCTTTTTCTCAGTTTCTATATATTGAGAGGGAAAGATTAACCTACTCCTGAACTCCACAAATTATTTTGTGCATGATGCTTGAATTTGATTGCAAAGAAAAACAGGACTAAATTCCTGACAATAGCTCTAAGTATTTCTATCTATTGCATTCTGAGATATTTGCTCTTCCATAGGCATAGGTGGCTATATTCAGATCTGAAATGATCAATAGAAGACTTGTTTTCTTTTTAGTTTCTGATTTTCTCTAATTATCAGAAAGGATTTTCAAAATATATTAATAAAGGCAAATTGTTGTATCCTTAACAGCAAATCCTTTTGTACAAAATATTGTAGATTCCTCTCCATCTGCTGAGGCTCTGTTTCTACTATGCATTCAAGAGAAGGGACTTTTTGAAATAAGGTCTAACTGCTGCAAAATGACTTCATTTTAAAATTCTTAACATTTCCTCACTTCTCTTATTCTTCAGTGATTATGTTTTGTAGTTCATTGACTCTCTTTATCTAAAGATATTTTTAATTCCTGAAGCCTCATTTTATCCCTCAGCTTCTTAATGGACTTTTAATAAGTTCTTATGCTTACCACTTAAAATTCACTGTGATTATCAAAAACTTCACCTGTTTTTTAATGTTACTTTTTTCCTAGTAACAGACTTTCAAAAGAAGACAGAGAATTAGATCCATTAATTTTCTCACTTTTTTCCCCCTAATTTTGTACTGATAAAAGTATTAGTAAATTATTGTTCTTGTGCACATCCTTGTCAGGAAAGGTTTGTTTATTCTTCAGGGTTGGTTCAATTAAGGTATTAAGTCAAGCACTGAATGCAAAACAAAAATTTAAGTCTTTCCTGAAAAAGGACAACTAGTTACTTCTCGTATGAATAACCATCAGTATACTTTTCATTTCCAGCCTCAGTATTTTTCACGTCCAAGGTCAATGCAATGAAATTGCTCATGCTGAGTCTAGGACTGTTGTTTGTGTGCTTACCATCTCTACTTAGCAAGAGCAGAAAGCCACACTTGACAATGTTTTGAAGTAGTGATATCACCTGTAGGATTTAAAAGCTGTTTACACAGTGTAACAGGAATATACTCTAATGAATAGTTACTGTGTATGCAATATTTTGGGGTTTTTGGTGTTTTGATTGTTTATTTTATTTCCTGTTGATATGGCTTAATAAAGTCTCACAGTCGTTGGTGTCAGTTGTATCCTTACAGGTCCATATATTGTGTACATGTGGTAGGTGGATTGAATGTTTAAAATCAAGAGCTTTGGAGTGTATGCTGAAGTAAAATGCCAAATCATTAAGACCACAAGCTTTTTAGATCACAGGGCACTTATATGTGACAAGTGGCATTCTTAAACAGTTTTTTTTCTCTCTTTTTCTCTCATTATTATTTGTGGAGGAATTTTCCTTCTTTCTCTGAAAGGTATTTGTCCAAAGAAAAAGCATTTTCTTTCTTAGTATTTATAGGTACACTTTGTGAATGTGGAAATTTCTGAATCAATACAGTACCTGATCCTCTGGCTCACAACAGCTTGTGAAAATCCAATATGAAATTTATTTAATCATTTCTGGTCCTCAGGCAACTTTCTTACCTCTCAACCCCATGTATAAGAGGTGCTCATCAGAAAGGACACAATTTATGTAGGTATCCATGTTGTCCAGAAAGGTGGTAGATGCCCCATCCCTGGAAACATTCAAGGTCAGGTTAATGGGGCTCTGAACAAATTCATCTGGTGGAAGATATCACTGCTCATTTCAGGGGTAGTTGGAGTAGACGACATTCAAACTTCCCTTCTAACCCAAACTATTCCATGATTCTATGATTTTTCTGGTGTCTGTTCTGCATCAACACTGAAACACTAATGTTGCACATTATAACATCACATCATGTTTACAATCCTATTTTATTTGTATCTTGCTTATGTCTTTTTCATAAATAATCTAAGTTTCTCTGAAGAATGTAGTGTTATATAGTTGAGACCTTTTGGACTTAAATCCATTGTTGTTAGTCTTATCAAGGACACATGAACTACATATTTTAAACCACAATTTGTTACTTCCTTGGATCATCTCTTCTTACATCTTGGTCCACTACTCTTGATCTCACTTTGCAAGTATTTTAGGCATTACCCATATAATAGTTGATGCTTCTTCCTGCTAAAGGCCAGCCAATAATTTTTCAAAAGGAGTCCAAATGCAAATACTGAAAAATAAATGGGAGAAGTTTCCTTGAAGGATCTCCAGCTGATACCAAGAATACCTAAATATCAGTCTTTGGGGATGATAATTAAAAGTCTAAAAATTGCTGCATTATTCACAACAGTTTACAGTCTCAGTGTTTTCAATATTTCTAAACAGAGGCCTGAATAGAAAGCAATACTGTAATCCATACACACTAACCCAGACGTTCCTCTTCATGGATTTGACAGTTTTTATAACTAGCTTGTCAGTCAGACTCTGAACCTTGATACCTCTTGTTTTATGTTTGCATCTCACAGGAAATAGCTTGCCTAAACGGGTTGCTGTGCTTATGCTCTGAAATGAATAACAGTGCTTAAACATGAGAGAGGCTAGTGGTTGTGCAGGTACACTGCAAATAGAGAAAGAGTATGAGTGGTCAGTACAATAAACTGTATTAAGAGGCAGAGATCACATTTTGGTTATGCTAATATATTGTGCCTAATACATTTGCCTCTGACAGAAAGCACAACATGATCACAGAATCAATTAAAATATCTATTTAAAACAAAATTAATTCAAATAAAAAGCTCTACACTTATTTCACATTAGTTCAAATAAAGAGTCTTACACTTATTTCAAATGTATTGGAGATAGTAAAAAAATGTTTCTTGTAGCCTGTAGTAAAGTCATTAAAGAACATCCTCACAGTTACAGCCTAGTGATTTCATGAAAAATTCAAAATATATTAATTTCTTTTCTCCATTTATAGCTTTGCTCTAAAAGTGCATCAATGTCACTTATGGTACTATTTTCACATTTTGCTACAATCTTTTGAAAGACAGTCAAATACTCTAGCAGAATGCCAATAAATCAGTACTTATGCACTCATGCTACAAATAAATGCTAATGTTCTGTTAGTTTTCTCATTGTCTGTAAAGCTTAGATAACATATCAACTTGTTTTGCCACTAAAAATTCTAATCAGGAGAAGAGAAGAGAGTGTATATAAGTATCTGATGGGGGTATGCCAAGAAGATGGAGCCAAATTCTTCTGATAGGCAGATGTTTGCCTTATTTTCAATCTTCAGTAATTTTGCATCAAAGAATCACCATAATATAGACAATACAGATAATTTTGGGGAGTTTAAACCTGCCTATAGAATGTGTTCTACCAAAACAATACTTTTTATTCAGGGAGGATTAATTTCAATGCAATGTTGTGTAAAACAACTTTATTAATTATTTGAAGAAACAAATAAAAGATATGACAGGATAACACTGAAGGGTGTACACAGATAAAATTCAAGGCTGTAGGAACTGTTATTCATTCACAGTAACTGTGTTGGTTTTGTGCCTTTTTTTTTCTGATTTTAGTTCCTGTTCAATGTTTATTTTTAATTATTGCTCCTTACAGGAGGCCAGCTTATCCATGCCAATAGTTTTCCTGGAACAAATTAAATAATCAGTTTGCAGGGGAAAAAAAATGGTTTGACCCAACATTTTTTCTCTTCAGAGGCTTCAGAGGAGTAAACTAGAATTTAAAAAATGAGCAAAACAAGAAGAAAATCTGCTCCAATTAACATTTTGATTCTATCTAGATGTATAGATACATCTCTCTTCTGTAATAGTGAACTTAGAATGTATCTGTTAAAGAGGAATTGATTTGTGCTTGTAGGACTGAAAAAGGGAACATGCATACAAAATAGGTGGCATGCCCAAATTACAGAGAAAGGCCTTGATAGGTTTGCTGAATCCAATCCTTGGCCTAATACAATTACTTATTTGCACATAGTAACTGAATGATAATTATGCCTAGTTTCTTCACTTTAGTATTATTCTTCCTGTCTTCCCTGTTAGCTGTCATGAACAATACCTTTTCTGTGATATATATCTATATATAATATATATGCACTCATGTATTATAGGCAAACAAATATCTGATCACAATTGAGTAGATGGTGCTCTATTATTTTTCTACCAATGTATTTCTGTGTCTACTAACAAAATGCAAACAAGTAAAGATATATTAAAGTTTCAGTGTGGAAAGCATGGTTCTGTATTTATTTTAGTTTTGTTTTGTTTTCTGTTATAAATTTACCCATAAAACTTAATATTTCTTGCATTTGGATGGATCTTTCTCTTTGGTTACTTCAGGTCTCAATTGCTTTCAGGCAAGTTGAAAATTAACACAAATTCTTAATTGTAATTATTAATAGTGCAAAGAGTAGTTCTGAACTACATTTACAAAATCAGGTCTGAAAATATGTGGGTTATTGATCATTACATGCATAGTGTCAAAAAGTGATCATGAAACCAGGTTACGTGCAAAAGATTTGTTTCACTGTATTAAAGTATTACAATACAGACAAATAAATATGATACTTTTGGCAATGGAAAGGGAGTTTCTTTGCCAGCTTTAATCAAATTTTAGTCACAACCTTTTATAAACTAGCATCCTTGTATACAGTACTAACATACTAACAGTTTGTCTTTTCTTATTGACAGTATTTTCTCAATAAAGTTATATAACATCCAAGATGACGTGGAATTATTTGCTGTGGCCTTTGAATTACAGCTCTTTTATTTGGCAAAGCTTATGAAAGATTGATAGCAGAGGCATTTTCTCTTTTTAAGCTGCAGTTCAGTAGTTAAATCATGCCAACAAAAAAGTGGTTTTAAGTAAAGGTAACATGCCATTTCACATATATTTTCCATTCAAAGCATGTTCTTGAATGAAAAGTGAATTAATTATTCATATAACCCTGATGTGAAACTACTTCTATTCTCTATCATGGAGATGAACTAGCTCATGCTTTGTAATGCCATTTTCTTTTAGTGTGAGCTTTCTCTGCTTATCTATTTGGTTTTCATTCACTACTGAAAGATAAAATCTCAAGCAGATTTCTAATTCATGAACATCAATGAAGTCCAAGACTATGACATTACAAATTCTTCCAGTAACTTTTAATTGAGATCACATATATATAATATGCAGAAACTTCCTGAGATGTTAGGTATTGATTGAGAGTCCAGATAACTTTTAAAGTGCAGTAATATACTGGCATACTAGTTGCTATACTAACCTTTGCTGTGCATAGAGCACGGTCTCATGACCACATAAAATTCAGTGATTCCATCCACAAATCAATAAACATAAAGTTCAAAGTTCTTCAGATTGGTCACTTGTATTTCTGAAGTAGTTATAGCAATGACAGGAAATAGAAAAAGTATATGGACGAATACTTTAAAGTATTGAATTTCCTGTCTGATGGAGCTGGAAACTATATATACACAAGTTTCTGCTATGTTCCAGGGAGCTAAACTGTGAAGGACCAAATATATTGACATTACTGATAAATAAGTAAATACACAAACATACAGCATAACATTGAATGTGTCAGTCACTTCTGTTTTGTGACTACAAATAGTGTGTTACTGTGTATTAGAAACCTGATATGTAAGTGAAATGAATACTCCTGTCTGCTCTCATCACTAGCTGTGGAAAGACTCAAAGCTATCTGTCAGGAGAAATAGATTTGCTAATGAAAAGGGTCAGAGAAGACTACTTAATGCACAACAGCAAAATTGGCAGTAGAAAAAACCACCCTGCTGTTCTCTCCTGGCCAGACTCTTCAAGCTTCGCTCAAGATGAGCCATGCTTGCTTACCTAAGTGAGTCTATTAAAGTCTATTCAGGCAGTCATTCAGGGCCTTGAAAGCACCAATCTCGGAAAATTAAACTTAGTAGAGTAGTAGAGGTTTGCCATCAAGGGGATTTGGAGAGTGGAGTGAATAGTAAAAGTTAGCAGGCAAGGAAAAAAAAGCTACAGTTGGCTGCAGCTTTATACATAAATTGCCAAGCTGGTCTGAACAGCTTGCTAGTACTCAGACAGGAAGGATTGCTTCTGCTGGGAGGATGAATTGGTTACATACCAAAGATGTATTCCCTGCATACATAGGTTTGTTTATATGCAACAAGAATATGAAACCAATTACTCTTTTCCCAATTGCAACTGAAATAAAAGAGGATGTAATTTCTTTGTTCCACAAGCTGCAAGGCAGAAAACTGTTCACCCAAAAAACTTTGCACCTCTGAACACCGACCTTGAGAGTTTTTTATTCAGGTCTTTCTGCATCTAAGACCCATTTTTCTGCCATCCAATTGCCTAATGTCTGCAACTTCAAACAGGTAAGTAACACACTCTATCAGGCTCATAGGTATATAGAGAGACAATATTTAGAGCATTAAAAATGACATAGATTACTCTATGTCAGCTGTGTAAAACTAAACAGGCAGTGCATTGAGCAGCATGAGACTTCTGCTGGCTATTCACTAAGAAATGGGCTTTTAAAAGCAGGATGCTGAGTTCTCATTTACCTAGAAGGTGTAACATAACTTTTTGTATTTGTCACAAGTTCACAACTGTGTTAAAAATCAGGACAACTAGAATTGACATAAATTAATTTATTCATATGTCCAAAGCCTGTGTTCAAACTAACTGTGATCTGCTATTTGTCCCAGATGATTATTCTATTGCTTCCAGCTATCTTTGATACATAAAAAGACTTAATTGTTCCTCTCATTCAGCCTGAAACTATGTTTGACAAACCCATTAGCTTCAACAAGCTCTGTGACTCACTTGCTGACAGCAAATAGGGCTTTCAAGAGGTATTTGGCTAAGCCAAACCCCCAAGAGTTTCATAAGGTGAAAAAAAAAGGCTTTGAGATTTATTTTTGCTAAAATAAGGCTTAGAATTTAATGAAAAGGAAATCAGTCTAAAATAATTAAAACCTGTGTTCTTTCACTCCAATGAAGGTATTATTCTGTTGCTAAGCACCTGATTTGAACAGAGGAATTTGGACTGTATCTCCCTACTCTTTGATCTCCTTCAGGTGAAATTTTCCCATTATCATTGAATTTGCATTCATTTTTTTCAAGTTCTGTTTCAGAGAAATAGTTACATACTTATTAGGTTAGACAAAGGGACAGGAAAGCTGACAGTAAAGTCCCTTGCTTGGACACCATATCTGCATTCGTCTATTTGCTCAGAATGAATATACAATCCACAGCTGACTTTGCTGTTTCTCTATAAATCTGAGCAGACATAAGGCATTAAATGCAGAACTTTTCCTTTGAAAGATTTTAGGTCAAATATATTCAACTGTAAATGCATTTCCTCTTTAAAACTTTTTACTAGTTTTGTATACATTGCAGAAGAATGATATAAGAACTAGTCAGAAAAACATAAACTGAGAATGAATAGCAATAATAATTCCACAAAATTAATATTCATAAAGGCCAGGTAGAACTTATTAGTAAATGGAAAGAAACAAACATTTCTGCATCATAATTCTTAGCATTGTATAGTAGGAGATATTAGTATAAAAAATTAAACAAATGAAGAAATATATGTCCTAGAAGCAATAATTTACTTTCATATTTGTGTTTAAACCTTATATAGAGATGCCTAAACACATATTGCTCTTCTTTAAGCCCTTCTGTAGCTGTGTAAGGGTCGGGATCCTTTCTAGCACTCTCTCTTGCTGCATAGATCAAGTTTTTAAATCATGTGGCAGCCTTTTTGGAAAATGCTAAAATATGTTCAGTGTTGTGAGTAAATGTCAAAATAAATACTTAAGTACAGTATATCCAACACAAGAACGAAGTGTTTCTAAAGTCTTGTATGGGTTAAACTGTATAAGAAGACCATAAAGAGCATTTTTTTCAGGACTTCAAAACTTGTCAGTGGAGAGATTTTCACAATTTTCACAATTCAACATTCTTTTTCTTTTTTTTTTTATTTACTGTGAATGACCTAGTATGTAGAATATTAAAGCTTCACTCTTAGCATCAAAAACCCAGTCAGTTTTCCAAATTCAGTGAAGTAACAATCATCAAAACATTCTGAAGGCATGCACCAAGGCAACCTGATAAAATTGGCAAATTTCTGTAAATAAAATTAACAGAACAAGTGTTGTGTTTCAGAAATGTTATGTAGAACACACAACACACGAAAGTAGTTCATCAATTGAAATAATTGCTTGGAATTGAGAGTAATAACCACATATAACAACTAATAATCATCTGCATTCTGCAATATTAACAGATTATTACAGACTATGGTGCCTTAAAACTTTAAAATGCAATAGCTTTTGCAGGTTTCATTTTAAAATAAAAACATATGTAAAGATGGAAGGAAATTATGAAAATATAAAAATTATTAACTGGTCTTGAGGTAGGCTATACCACAATTAGCTATCTTCTCTTTCCTTCAGTAAATAAAAAACATCTGTGATTTCAATATAGAGTCCTAAGACCACCTGCATATAAAAATTTTCATTAAAACCATGTTATTACTGACTGCTTTTACAATTGGTCAGGCATTTCGTGTCATCACTCGATGAATAAGTCCAGTCCAATTACATGGCTGAGGAGTGATAAGCATTAAGCACATATCATCACATTATCAGTAGAATCAGTAGAAATATTTTCTTGCATTACTGTAAAACATGTAACCAGTGTTTGGCTGCAAAGGATGCTGTAGACAGTGCCAGAAAAAATTCCATTTTAGTTATGAACTGGATTTAGGGACTGAGGAGATAAGGACAAGTTTTTTTATTATATCTTGTATTTTGGCACAGGGTCATGGCTTGTGTCTATTTCTATCAGAACAGCAAGTATGGGTATAAATATCACAAAACCCAGGGGATATTACTGCTTCAAAAGAAAAGATACTTACATTGTTTAAAGGATTGATGAAATAGAACTATAAATATTTTCTGTTCATTCTGTGCATGGTAGCTTTAAAGTGGAAATAACCATAATAAAAAGAAATAGATTCTATGACTTTCCACTCAATTTTATAACTAAAGCTTTCTGGCTACACTTACCTTCCCATATTATCCAATTTAAGTAAATGCCTGCAGAACTGAAGTTCTCTGGTAAATGTGTTTAGTACAAAGGCAAATTTAAATGTCATGTACTTGAGAAATTATATAATAAAATCACACACAGAAGCGGTCATGAATCATAATACATGCCTGATCACTAGTAAAAATGAGGCAGTGTGATTCCAGGTGATCAGTCACAGCTAACCTATAACCTTCAGAATAAAGTAGAGAGTTCTGAATTCTTGAATTTTTCAAATAACCATAAAGATAAGCCACAAAGAACTCAAAACAAAATCATCTGTGGAAGCCTACATGATCTTGTGCACTGGATTCTGTAAACCTACTTCATTATTTGAAAGCCATAAGCAAAATATTTAATTTTTTATCCAGAATCACTCTTATTACCTGTACTAATCTATTCCTGAGTTTAAGCTTAAGCCCTGCATAACAGTGTTATCATCGTGTATAGACACTACAGCCCAAGAACAACCTACCCCTCTGACTGCACAAATGTGTCTTTCTCAGACTGACAAGTTATGTTCAGCACGGACAGTGCCCAGTGCAGCCATAATGATCTCAAGATATGTTTGAACTATATTTTGCAGAGATGACTCTGGTCCTACAGATATGCCTTTTACTGTTTTACTATTTACTATTTATCTGATTTAGTACTTCTTAATCCATATTTCTTTTGTTTCTTCCTTCTGTTCTTCAGTTCCAGGAAAAATTTTCTCATTCTATTATTTTCTATTATTTCTTATTATTTCTTGGTCAAGACAGAGGTTGAGGAAAAATGTCAAAATACTAGAATTCCCTGAAGATTTAAATTCATTGTAATGTTTCTGCCACTATCTAATATTGAATAATTTTTTGCAGCATATATGAGCAGTTATGAAATGATAACATTTCTTGAAACAAATGGAAAACATTTGGGAAATTATTTATCACATGAAAGAGTAAGCAAATCTTACAAAATCAACTTTGGAAATTTTATATGAACTATCTGCTCTTATCTGTAAGCTCTACAATAAGTATTATTTTGGATTTTCCAATATATTGTACAAACAAGAAAATGAAAGCATAAGAGAATGATGGTAGCATTCTTTGAAATAGTATTTACTAGAATGTTAGAAATGTGGTTTCATAGTGAGTGATCATACAGGTTCTTGGAGACACAATATATACATTTGCAAAAGATGAACTCATGTTTTATTTCAAAATGTCTTGAGTGCACCCACGAAGCAGACTGTTACTCACATGATTAGGTTGAGTATATCTTTACTGAAAATTTTTACACTGTTTTCAAGGCTCTACTTAATGCATGGAGTCCCCATAACATTTCAAAAATTTTACAGACAAGTGGCAATCCTTCCTACTTCAATAATTTCATTATGGAACAAAGAATTGCATACATTAGAATATGGCTCGATGGATCAGAAAAAAAGTAATTATTTGTATTTATACATTTTTACCAGGCTTATATTTTCTAGTCAGAAATAATTAACACCAGATATGCTGAATTAAGCTTAATTTTACCTCTCCAAAGATCTGTTATTTAAGTACATCCCACAAGTCTTTCCTTGTCTTTGGCATTTAAGGCAATTGACCGAATATTCAGCAGTCTTCTAATCCTTAACCAGATCAACTATATCCATGACCAATCTGCACAACATATCTGATGAGAATACTCATCCCTTGTAATCCTGCAGCAATTTGAACAGTACTATTTTGAAACAAAATCTCATGATGTCAGGGTTATTTTAAACACAACAATGACTTAAACAATTATACTTGGATTCCTTTCAGCTGTCTCCAAAAACACTGTAATTAAAACATTGTATTAGTCAGTAATTGGCTTGAAATACCAACAGACACCATTTTAAAATTGTTTTAAAATGAAGTCACGTATAAATGGAAAATTAATTACAATTTATAGTTCATTATTGTAGTTAATACACATATTATAGACTCTCACTGGGGCCCTTGGCAACTGAATACCTCATTAGACACTGAACATGACCCCTGGGAACGCTATCAGTCACAGAGACACCACAAACTGCTGTGTGTCTTGTTTCCACCTGTAAAATCATTTGGATACCCAAGTTACTATAGCTGCAGGTGTGTGCCACAGTCTTTGTGTCTACCCTGTTAGGTACACCAAAGGCTGATCTCTTGCTCCTAGACTATGAGGTGCAGGAAGTGAGGGTGCTATAACTTACCAAACATAGGCTTCAAAAGAGACAGTCATCATCTCAGACAGAAGTCACTAAGATTTTCATTCTCATAGAGAGGAGCCTAAACTGATTAATAATTACAGAATGATTTATTCTGCTCTAATTTTCAGTGCCTGGGTAGTCAGATCACTTAGAGTGGATTTCAAGTTGATTTTTTCATATTAAGGCCATATCAAGCCTTACAAGATATAAATTGAACTATAAGTAAAATCCATTTACTAGAAATGGAAACAGTCTTGACTACATACAAGAATCATGGATGAGACTGACATCAGCAGTAAAATAACTTACATTTATCACATAAATCAAGCCTCTAAACTCTCTACAGTACCTGAGACATCCTACCAGGCCTGGAAGCTACGGACACAAAATTCATGAGCCTTTATGGAGTGGTAGCAGAGTACTTCAGGGCATTTCAAGTATTATTTCCGATATCTGCAATAAGGCAAAAAACCTGAGCCATTCACCTGCATTGCTGGTAGAGTGAGCACAATCACCCAGCCATGGTTATTTATATGTAGACATCTAGATTTTAGTATTTTTTAGCTCAGGAGAATCTCAGTCTATACCTGAGGGACACCAAAAGCTGATTGACAAGAATCCTAGCACTATGTCCTGTCCCACATACTAAACCAAATCTACTGCTTATTTTTTACTTCTAAACTCTTATGAGCCTGCCAGGAGACAACAGCTCCTCAACAACAGTACTGGCTTTTCACACTGAGGCCCAGATAATAATTTAAGTGTAAATTAAGTATATTTGGTATAAAACAGTGTTGTTAAGTAAAAGAAGCAGTCTGCCTCACCTTTCACTGACAGTCATTTGCTCCCACTCTGCTCCTTCTGCTCCTCTGTACTGTTACAAGCATTTCACTGTCTGTTCAGTGAATTATTCAGAGAGCAGATCCAGCTGAAAACTATCCCAGCAAAAACACAATAGCTGTTAGTCTTTTTGATCAGTCATCTTGGTGGGGTTTCCTACAAAGAGAACCAAATCTCTGCTGGTGTTAATCTATGGCCCAAAGCAGCAAGGTTTAAAATGCTTACGAAGTTATTAAATTGCAGCAAAAGAGAACAGTAGCAGAGTTTGGCCATGATTGTACAGAAAAGATTCTTTTTTAGGAAGGTGTCATTGCAACTGCATAGAAAATTCAGTAACTCATGAAGTAAAAACCTGTCAGTTTTAACAATTCTCAAGACCTTAATACTGTAAAAGTCTTATGTTTTCATGGTTGCTTCAATAGGAGCATTTTTAAAAAAGTGTGGTAAAGCAAATTAAAACAATATCAAATAAAAGAGATAACTAATCACAATTAATTTATAATAAGCTGAAATAGTTATACAAATTGTCCTTCCACGTTGCCCTGTATACAGTCACATTAACATGACTGTCACCTCTCGGTTTAAACTGGAGCAGCATATGCAGACAAAATGCATTACTGTTTTTGATCCTGTAACATTACATTTCTAATTTAGTGATAGCAAAAGCAGTGCTTTTGCAATGCATATCCTACAGAAAATGACAGGAACAGTAGCAGGTAACCCAAAGGTGTAATCAAAATTAACCAGCACATCATGAATTTTAAATATGAAAGCTTTCAAAAGACTGCTCTAGGCTTATCTGTACTTCAATAATTATTCATGGAAGATATGTGCTTTATATTATCTATGAAGGGATAATCTTCAAACCAAAAGAAAAAAACCCTGGCCAAATCTATCAAATAAATTAACATTTACGGATTATTTGTTCAGCTCTAATTTTACTTTACTAATTTAACTTTATTCAAAGTATGCAAGCATTTCAATTTATAAAAGTGAATGGAACTTACAAGTATTAATTTGTCAGGTTGAAATAAACCAGACCAAGTGCTATGATGTAGGAAAATATCTTTTCACAACAGTCATTAAAATATCAGTAGGTTATCTGTGTTTAAAACTATACTTTAATCCATTGTGTAAATTCAAATTCAGTGAGTGCATTGTCCATAATTTGTAAGGCCCTTAGCAATGAAATTAAATTCTTTTTTTTTTTTGTGAAAAGGTTTCTTAGCATGGCAACATTATCTGCTTTAACCTGAGTTTTAAAATTATCTATTTATTCCTAAACTAGCTTACTTTTATATGAACTGAAAAGAATTGTACTTTTTTTGTAGATAATCTATCACCATCTAGAAGATATTCCTAAAACAGGTGAGCAGGCATAATTATTTCCATGCCTTCTCGTTCTGAAAGGGAGTATAGGGCAATTAACTCCAACTATGAAAACTAACTTTTGGAAGTCCAAATCTGGGTGAGGTGAAGCCCATCCCCTCCACTGACATAAGTACAAAAGGAATATCTCATTAATTGTCTCCATAAAAAAATCTCAATTAAAGGGTGCCCATCAGTCTCCAGAACAGTTTAACATACAACACCTCCATTAACATGAGTCATTGGACCTATAACTGCACAATCTATTTGGGTTAGAGACATCTTCAGGGAGAGTGAAGTGATTTTATAACACACTACTGTTATTGTTTGTCCTTGAGACATATATGTATGTGTGTGTGTGTGTATATATATATATATATATGCTATGCATAGCATATTTTTAATTGCTATCTTTTAATTATGGTTAAAAAAAAGCTCCCAAACCTTTAAAATTATCTGTGAAACAAATAAAAAGAAAAAAAAAAGTCATTGTGCCAAAGATTGTCCTGCCAGACATAAAAGATATTAAAAAGACCCCTGTTTTAATGGACAAGGTGTACAAAATGAACTAGCTACTACTAGAGTATAATAATTTACATGAAGCCTTAGAAAGCTTAATTTCTTGTAATAAACTATTTGTTGAAAGGTTACAAAAACTAAACATTAGGCTGTCATGTGTAGTCTTGTCAGGTAGCCCTTATTTTGAAATTTCTTTTGTTTAATGGAGACCATGCTGTGGAAAAGGCAGAATGCAGACAACACCTGAGATATTTTCAAAGTGA
The DNA here is from genome assembly GCF_000695815.1 of Acanthisitta chloris. Lineage (NCBI taxonomy): Eukaryota > Metazoa > Chordata > Aves > Passeriformes > Acanthisittidae > Acanthisitta > Acanthisitta chloris. The sequence continues at coordinate 15,658 of NW_008654492.1, forward strand.
AGTTCATGTCTCTGGAAAACCACAGCAATACACAGTTGTTTATAGTGGAACCCCTAAAATATTTTTAGTGCGGCCCTG
>NW_008654492.1:15778-19169 GCF_000695815.1 Acanthisitta chloris
CACTGAAAGTGACAGAATATTATACAAACCATTTACATGCAAAACATTAGAATTTAGCTTATATTAATATTTAACAGCAAGCACTGCTTTGTATATTCATTTTGTAAATACAGCAGAGGCAGAGAGTAGGGAAATCCAAAGACAAATTAAGTTAACCAACACTTTGGCTGAATTTAGCCAAATGTGAGTTTCTATTGAACAAAACAAGGTTGGGTGCAAATGTTACAGGAACATGAACTGAATACAACCTTTGCACGAATGCTGCAAGCCAAAGCCAATGAATGTTTAACAGCTTTGCTGGAGAATTCCACTCCTAAATAGTTTGGGCAGATTTAAGCCCACAAACCACCTGCCATCCGCTGTGTAATATGTTATATATCTCCCCCTTTAGATGGCTGTTTCATGCAGGTGCCTCAGGAGAGTTTTTATATGAAATCAATAATATTTTTTAACTTCTGTGTGACTAAGAAATGTGTCTGAATTGCTCTCTGGGACAGATAATAAATATAACACTTATTGGATTAATATAATAGTGATGAAATGAAATATAACATCTAGGAAAAAAAAACAGTGTCAAGGCTGATATGAATATATTTCAACTTCCAGCAAATATGGTATTTTGGACCACTATTGTGTGCTGCATTCACCTCAACCCCCAGAACATGCATATACAAACATAATATGCTTATTTTACTCCTTTCTTAGATAAAGTGAAAATGCAGGCAAAATTAATTTCAGATACACCATCAGAAGAGAAGGTAAAAAGAAATGATTACACTCTCCTTAAGAGCTCACTCTATCCATTCCCAGAATGGGAACTATTTAGTGGAGTGCAAAAGTGGAAGACTTTTTAACCAATCATCACATTTGGTAGAAAATATTTAGTGGCTTAGAAGAAATAAGCAAAAATTTATTGGAGGTGATTTTATAATTCCACCCATATACAATGTAAATGATTCATGGCCAGACCATGGCCCTCTCTGTCTCTTCCCTGCTCTCTCTTTTTCATCTCTTTCTCTTTGATTTATGCTTTGCCCCGTCTCTGGAACATCCACATGGCAGGACCAATGTCAGATCTAAGGACTGGTGATTTTCTGTGTTAGCCCTCTCCCTTCTCTGTCTTTAGCTTTCTCTCTGCCTGTGCTTTGCTTGATCAAAGCATGGCTATCATACTTTACCCCCTTAGTCTTCACTGAAGTTTGTTGTGGGAGTGGGGAGATTGTGAAAAGTGTTGTGGCAAGGGCTTGTTATCCTCCACTCTAGTGGAAGTCAACTGTATATACTAAGAGCTTGTTAACACCTTTTGGGTCTAAATACTGAGTTGTTGATGACTGTACAATAAAACCCAACGTTCCCTGACACATGGTCCTGTGTCTTTGTTCAGCCTGATGAGAATTGATAACAAACATCATGGCCCCTACAGGTGGGTCCTGACAGTTGGGTTGGGGCAACATCTTCAAACTAGCACAGCAGCAAGTTTCTTGTGAAATAATAAAATAGTCTCTGGCATGGAGAGTCTTTTTCTTGGGAAATTAGAAGAAGAAAAATAATTCTGGTCCGTGAGTAATTCTGAAGTACAAAGTATTGGAATAAGTGGTTTAAAAGTCTATGTAAATGTGGCTGTAAGGGTTCTGAATGTGCAACATGCTCAATTAGAGGAAATCAGTATAGTGATAAGATTTCCATACTGATTTTTTTTCCTATTTCCTTTCTTAATTGATTTATTTCTGTTTGATCTGCACACAAATTTGCATGTACTATGCCCTTGAATAGAGGGCTGTCATTCAGTAGAGAGAACAGACCATCAGACTCTGAGTAATAATGGCAAAACTGAACAAAACCCTGGGCTATAAAGAGGGATTTGCCAAGTGCACATTATGAAAGTGATTAAAACTGGTGTGAATAGAAAATCAAGGCTTTCTTACCCAATCTTGAATTTATATTTTGTGCTGATACACTCCACAGGCATTTGATAGCATGGCCTGCTGGCAAGGCACAGCAGCTGGAAGCTCTCTTTGGGAACAGAAGGCCAGGAAAGAAGTAAAATTATAATGAAAATAAGTTTGTAAATGAAGAAGAAATAAAACAATTGCTATTGATTATTATATGGTAATTTGTAACTTTAAGTCATCATTGTCAGGATAATGCTCTGGAAAGCAAGAAGAAAAGGTACCCCAGATGGCTTTACTTATAGATTTTGTCTGGCTTACAGGTATTTTAATCCACTTGCACTATGGTTTGTGTGTGCTCCTACATGTGCCCACAAAATAAAATATTTCTAAGTGGTACATTTGAGAATAAAGGAAAAGAATAAAATAAGGAAGAGAAAATGTAAAACAAATAACAGCATCTTTTGGATCTCATTTTATACAAATGCAAACACATCTGGGTAGAGAGCATATTAACAAAAGGTGCAGCACATAGTACAGAAAAATAAAATAATCCCTGACAAACAAACAGACAGAAGTGCAACAGTTTTCAGTGTTACTAACAAGCTTATGAGTCTGGGCCCTATTTTCAAATATGAAACAAATGGTGAGGAACAGCTTGCAATTAGACTTGGGGCTCAGAAATCCCATTGTATTAACCTTTCTTCTGTGAATGAATATCTCAGCCCACAGGAGACCAAAAGTGAGTGTGCTAATGAAAGTCACAAAGGAAGAGATTGCCCAGGCTCATATGATTATTTGTCAGTTTACAGCGGCATTATTACACATCTCTGTCCACAGTTTTTCCAAGTATTTCTAAAAATGTAAATTAGATTTCTAATCACTTAGGACACCTGAAGATTTTACTGGTATAGGACTTGTGAAAAGCTCTTCCTTTTTTCACCTTTCTTACCTAATATAAATACAGACTATCACATCAGCCACCAATTATTTCTCAGAATGTAAAGACCCTGCTAAATAAAATCCTGAAATCACATATGCTCTTGTATAAGGCATGTGCTTGCAGAAAAAGGCATATGCTCTTACATAAACAACAGAATACTGACTATTTTATTATTCAGATTAATATTCTTAGAGTTTATATATCGCCTTAAATGTGGGACTGCATAAATGGAAGCATATCTTTCAATATTTATGTTTTTTCCCAGTGTTACAGGCTCACTGTAAGTTGTGGTGATTCACTTCTCATTCAAACATCTATGAGAAATTTTATTGGAAAAGATATTTGATATTTCATGTAGTTCTACTAAAAAAAATATTCTTTAGTCATTTCAAAGTCCTGAGTTATAAAATTAATACAGATTTTCACACAAGGAACAAAATTATGGGTGCTTTCCTGTTTCATAGAATGTAGCTCAGCCTAATGGGAAACATGCCTGTAATTTGCATATATTGACTATTGTTTTCACCTTTTACCTCTGATGCACAAATGGATACATATT
>NW_008654492.1:19205-33436 GCF_000695815.1 Acanthisitta chloris
AAGAAGAATCAGAGAATATTTTAAGTGGGTGATATCCTCTCTTGAAGATAGTGCTTATTTTGGTGTTATAATGCAATTAGAATATACATACACAACTTTTCAAAAGAATTGACATTCATTTCCTAGTGCATTATTTCTCTAATCTTGAAGAAAGAAAGATACCTTCCCGTGGGAACTGGAGGTAAATGCTGCATGTGAATAAATGATGGTATTTTAACAGTTGCTACTGGTCCAAATGTTTTTTTCATTTCTCCATGGAGGTTGTTCAGACCTGTCAGTAATTTATTTTTTCGACCTATGTTTACAAATACAACACCATTATCCATTGAATCATATGCAAGAGTTCGTACACCTGTATCTGTATATATCATAATAAGTGTTCAGTATAAAATAAACACCAAAAAATTAATCCAAGGAGTCTATAATTGAATTAAAAATAAAATCTTATGAGACAAGAAATAATTTTTATTTTTTATTCTTGGTATCAAATGTTTACATTATTTGAAGTGTACCAGTCAGAAGGAAGAACCTATAATTTTAAAACTGTATTCAAATAAAATATAAATACAAAACATACAAATTTCTTTGCAAATCAGACTGCCATCAATAAAGAGCTTTCTCGAAGCCAGAGATCCACATGTGCTGCATCCACTTGATATCCCATCACCCAGGAAAACACATTAAAATTTACGGTTCTTCAAAAATACAGGCTAGATAAGGCCTAAAAGAGAAAAGGTATCTGAGTCAAAGAGTTTGAGTGCAAAGCAAACTATCCCATAAAGTTCCTGGAAGAAGAGAAATTATCATAATCTACAGCCTGTCTCTATAGTCTCAACATAAATTACCACCTGACTCAATACCTTTCTCCAGACTTATGGCATTGCTCAGAACATCTGTGAGTTTTCTCCATATTGTTCACTCTTGCACTTACAAGTGACAAAAATTAACTCTGATTTGTTCAAATCAGTATCTAAATCACAATTCAAAATCAATTAAAATCAGCAGAAATTACAAAAATATTGGTTTAGAGTGTTCATCCCCTGCATTTAATTCAAATGATCTATAAGTCAGGAAGTCAGATATCTAAGCTAAAATCTCAAAAATTGTCCAGTATAAAAACTAGGCACACACACTAGTCCAATATAAAAACTAGGCACAATATAAAAACTAGACCTCTCAGTTGAGATCTCCTTAGCTGTCAGAGAAAACCCAGAGAAATTTCAAAGAGAGATGGAATGGATCACCCTCTGAAGATATTTATGTCTTTCCATTAATTATGGACTAGTGCAAGTGACTAAATTAAAGTGCCTAAATGTTAGGAAACTGATGTTAGACAAAATGAATGCAAGCCTAAATACAAATATTATTAGGAAGAACTATGTATGTAAACCTTTTATTACTGCTATTGCAGGGAACTTTACCATCTGTCTTCCATGTGTCATCACATCCACCACCTCTATAATAAAACAATTATTTTAAAATGCTATATTTTAAAGTCTGATTTGTTTCTATCTTGTTCTATTTCTTTTATCCAGCCTGAGGAAAGACCAGGTCAGAATTCCATACATCAGAATAAGAACAAGATTTCTGAGGTACCTGCACTGTTTATTTCCATTGTCTGAGATTAACTTACTGCACAGCCATAACAGAAACTATATCTTAGAATGACACACAAGGCTGTGTTGTAATATCCAAAGATGCTTGTACCACTTCCACCATAAAATAGCATTTGTGTAAAATTACCTTCCTAATAATGCATGATCCTTGACTTCAAGGAGATGGAAATAACTTATCTGTTCTGCAGCCAATCTTTATGTTTCAGCCCATCTCATCAACTCCTGAAACAAAATAGATCTTCACCCTTTAAATGAACCAAGGAAAGTACATTTCCTTTTACTCTGCTAAATTAATCACCAAATAATTGTTCTGTAGATGCAAGATACTTAAGCAATTGCTGCTAAGGATATGCTTTCAGTAGTTTGAAAATGTATGTCATTCTTTAGGAGTTTGACAAAACAGATTTGAAAAAAAAGTGAGGATTATTTCAAAGGAGGCAGCATGAGACAGTTATAATTGTGCAGTAAATATAGTCTTCTTCAGCATTGCTGTATGTGTCTTATGATGAGTCTACATATTGTGAAAATTTATTTTTCTCTTAACTAACATTTTTAGGGGAATGCTTGTTCTTGTTAACACAATACAAAATACACAAGGAAGAAATGAGCTGGGAAATTTTGCACAAAATTGTCAGTTATTAGCAACTTGATTGAGCTATTTTTGCAATATTTTAACTAAATATGGGGTTATTGGTAAGTGCACAGAATTTAGCTTTAAATATATTCAAAATTCATGGTGTTGTAGATATTCAATATTGAAAAGAAAAAGCAACTTGGTACTTGTAAGATACATCTTCAATACACATTTGATCAAACTTAAAGGTCAAAGTAAACCAGAGAACATCTGAAAACACACAGATAGTACCTGAGTGATTTATATGGAGCTCAAAATTTAAAAGTTCTACATTAAGTAAATGCTGTTGAGTGTTTACTGCAATAAGAAAACTATGATCTCCAGACATTGAACCCGTGTGGTTTGTTTTCTTCAGTATTTTGATCTTTGTCATTTCTTTCTTGTGTAACAGGTATAGCACATTTTAACAAGGTAAATGTCAACACAGCACACTTAGGGATCAATCCCAAAGCCCCATCTCTATTTACTAAAATATAGAAATCTCTTTAAAACAGTGCTGCTACAAATTTTATTAAGAAATATTATACACCAATGATTTTTGTAGTAGCAGGATTCTTTTCATAGAGTTAATTGGTTTTTTATAAGTGCAGTCTTTTAAAGTTATGTAAATTCTAGCCATCTGGGGATTCATGTTTCTAAATATGTATAAGTAGACTTTAGGGATGTAGCCAATTGTCTTTCACAATTCTGATTTAATTGCTTTCTAACTCTACCTAGTCAAAAGGCAACAAAAATTGTCCAGAATTTTATTTTTCTTTCTTGGGTTGAGAAAAATATTGCTTCTATGAAAATGGCCACAAAACACACAACAACCAAACAACACCATATTTAGACTAAACCAAAATTCTAATAGGAATAATAGTGTCCAGAAAACAGGATAGTTTTTTAGAAGGACAGTGCTCAGAGTTTGATGAAAGGGGTTACACAACTTAGTATTCTCAAAATATCAGAGGCCTTTCTGAGGATATCCCACTGTATCCTGCACTTGCACATGGCTGCATCTCTCATGGCTCTCAGCCCAAGATGTTTCCCACCCTATGGTATGGTGACTTGTTGGAGTGGGATCCGGACCCGGAGTAACGATGAGTCTCAATATGAGTATGATTGTTCTCCTTTATTCTTAGTGCTTACAAGATATATATAAATATTCACACAGTGTATGCGAACTCAGCAGATACATGATTGGTTTATTGTCCCTGTCCAAGTGTCCAGGGCAAACTTATGATTGGTGCAAGCAGGTGTCTGTCCACACACCGGGACTTTCCCAGGAATTCCAGGGAGCTTGTTGACACCGGACTCAGAGCCAGTCAGAGCCAGCTCTGCCAGGCAGAGCTTGCTCCTTATCAGCAGGTTCAAGGCTCGGTCACAACGCGCTGTAGGCCTTACACCATACCACAAGCTGGGTTGTCAGCTCCAAGGAAATCATGTCCCTTTTTGCATAGCCATTCCTCCACAGTGACTAGGATTTTAAACTGAAAAAAAAAGGTAATAAACATAAATAAATTAAATTAATATGTTAATTGTGCAAGAGCTAAAAAAACTATCATTCCTAGGTAGCTGCAGAAGCTGTTCTGGGAACAACTACGATATTGTTCCCAATGATTGCTACCGAGGTTTGTTGCACCTTCTACTCCTACGTAATAATTTGGATCTTCAAACACTTCTCCCAGCTTTAGTGCTTTCCCATACATTTATGTGCTGCTTTTATTTTAGGGTTTCCTCTTCACAGGCACTTCTATGAGTAAGATTTTTCTTATTTTGTAGTCATCGAGGAAAAGGAAACATTACCTTTGGTAGTAACTGTTAATTCACTATGGATTTTATAGACACTTTTATGACATATTCACATTGCAACAATGAAACAATGTTGTTCCTTTACATCATATGTAAGGAAGAAATGAAAGTGATTAATTGATCCCATGGCAGTAGACATCAGTAATTTATATCTATGTCTTTGAAACATATATTCAGCCCCTTATTTAATTACAATGTATGTTTGTTATATATCAGTTTACTCCATGATCATGATTCTGTAAATGGGTTGTGTCATACTGCAAAGTGTGTCAAAGAATAACTGCTCATTAATTATTGCTTTCAAGAGAAGAAATAAGCTCTTTTTTTTTTTTAATGTCATATAATAAAATGATCTGCTTAAGTGTTTCTGCTCACTTTCCAGTAGACCACTGAGAGCTGTGAGCATTTGGAACAGGAAGCTCTCTTCATCTGTGCCTTGGGTATGAGCTACCCACTGAATGACAAATTTCTTATTTGGCACTGCTCTTTGGGAAATAGAGTTTCCTATCAAAACTGTCTTCTGTTTTTACTCTGTTAACATTTCAGCCCTAATGGCATATTTTCATTTCTTTATTACAAAGTTAATGGCATTTTGCTCCATATAATATAAAGTAAGCAGTGAATATTAAAGACATTTTAATATGAAATTTCAGGGATCAGATTGATATCACTATAAAAAGAATAGAGATGTTTCTATTCATAATGTTTTTCTTAACAAAATACATAAAGCATTTCACCTCAGAAACAAGTAATGTATTTCACTGATTCAGAAAAGTTACAGTTATCTTTTCAAATTCCTAGTTCATAAACATTATGAGGTTTAAACCGGTTTTATCATTGGATTATCATAGTTGTTAGCATCCGTGTCACATTAGAATGAAGCTGGGAACTTAGATTAACTGCTTTTCTGAGAAATGCTTTTGTATGGGAACTTCCTACAGCAATGTGAAGCTGACAGAGTAGCTTTACAGTATATAATTTCCAGGACCATTAATAAGCAAGTAGGTCACAGGCAGAAAAGTGTATTGCCCCATTGCTACATCCTCAGGAGCTATTAAATGAGTACCTTAAGTGTGCACATATTAGAAACCAGACTTGCAATTTCTCTAAATTATGTCTCATGTTTTTTTTCCCTAAGCACTTAAGAATGGTGAAATGCAAACATGTATATAGCAGAGCTCCACAAAATGAGCATATTTCAGTTGCTGCTAAAGATTTGGGACAAGATCCAAAAAGTACTAGGCACCATTGAAATCAATGGGAGTTAGGTATTTAACTACCTTTTTGCTTTTCTTCAGAAGTTTACAATATTTCATCCCTGATGTTTTACTCTGTCGTGTTTCTAACACGCGCTACATACAGAATAATTTTTGCTCTTAAGGTAAATTTATAATTACTTAGGGAACTTAGTAACTGTTACCTTTTCATGGCCAACAGTGCAATTTTTCTTATCACTCTGCCATGCCTTTCTGCTTCCTTTTGTATTCAAGAATTATAGGTCTTCCTTATGATCTTTACTATGTACCACACCCAGTGATGGAATGCATAAATTTTTTCAAGTTTTGACAATTATGGCTAATGTCATCATTCCTGAGAATTAGAATGCTGACAAATTAACAGATTTCTGCTTTGAATCTTCTTGATGTCTGCAGCTGAAACCTGCATGCAGACATGCATGTAATTTTCTTGCTTCAAGGTAAGACCAGATCTAATTAACTCCACACTGAAGTATAAAAAATATTCTCTGAGGTGAAGTATAAACCAGGAAATTAAAAAATAGATGTGAAAAACTTTCAGAACGTCTTACTTTGGAGTAAGAAAACATGTAGGTAAAGAATTCAATTTTTGTAATCTTTCATTGAGCTTCCCACTATATAAATCAGGAAAAATGGTTTGGATATCATGCAGAATATCTTGGAACAGCACAGGAACTTAAATTCTTATGCTCTTAGAAGGAATAAGGCATAAAAAATGCACTCATATGATAAAAAGTTTAAATTAATTTATTCACAATTTAAACATATATAAAATACATATCACATAATGGATATGCATTATAATAAATTTAAGACAAAATATTTAAGCATTAAACTGAACTCTCCTTTTAATCACTTTACTGTGTTTCTTGCTGTGTTCCAGTGAATAATACAACCACAGGAAAAATAAAATAAAATGGATTCACATGGGGTAACTAAGATATAAATTACTGATGTCTACTGCCATGGGATCAATTAATCACTTTCATTTCTTCCTTACATATGGTGTAAAAGAACAACACTGTTTCACTGTTGCAATGTGAATATGGCATAAAAGTGTCTATAAAATCCATAGTGAATTAACAGTTACTACCAAATATAAATTGATGTACAGTATGGAAGTTGATTCATAGCTGTTATCATGCACTGTAGCTAACAGTAATTTGGCTGTATTTTTTCAGGACATTTTTAATGATATATAGAAAAATATTTTCTTTGTAGTACATACATATTTTTTGTGCTTGAAGATAAATCATGTTTCATTGTATGGTTCATTCTCATTTTGTTTTCTTGTCAAAATGAAGTTTAAGTACTGTTTAGTATTCTCTCACATCAGGGTCATATACTGCAGCTATCATCACACAAGGCTACTACATGTTTAGCACAACATCATCATAGTCATCTGGGAAGAAAGTGTTTGCATGCTCATTGCAGCCAAAGCTGCCTTGGAGCACTACATTCCCCACCATGTCCTCCCCATTGGTGAGAACAAGGTAAGGCATGGCGCCTCTTTTTGTCAGCTCCTCTATCACTTGGTGTAAGAAAGTAGTCATTTGCACATTCAAGGAACCTCCAGGATTGCTTGTGCCTTGCTGTGTTCTCCTTTCAACAGATACCAGAGTGGCTGAAATCCCCCATGAGGACCAGGGTTTGCAACTGTGAGTCTGCTTCTATCTGCCTATAGAAGGCTTTATCCACACCATATAATAAATATGGTGCAGATATATTTCATAAATAAATAATGAAATAAACCAGTCTCTTGCTGCTATGATACCCTTTCATTCTTCCTTTTAAAAATTGTAAAAATTTTTTTTAGGAGAAGCACCTGAGGACTTCCAGAATCCTTTATTGGCTATGATAAAGGCCATATGTTAAGCTATATAATTCCTTTCCAGCTTTTAGCATTTTGTTCCTTGGCATATCCCCAAGGAAACAGTGTAACAGCTTTGGAGTTGCCTGCAGAACTGTCCTATGATTCCTGTCATGTAGCTGGATGCACTGTTTTCTCATATCTCTGGAAACTAGCTTATGTTCATAAAATATGAAAAAAAGGTTTACAGCGGCATTCATTTAATGGTGCTTCTAGTGTTTTCTTTACTGTCCCAAATAAAAGGAAATAATTTGTTTATTTGGTGTAGATGTAAATGAAGAGAGGAGAGGTCAGTGAAGAGAAAGGCTGCATTACTTCATACTAAAATTTTCAATGTATAGAGTTTTCCCTTTCCCATCTTTGTAAGAAATTTAATTTCTTCTAAGTCTGGAGGTTTAAAACTTTAAGACATAATTTTCCTTTTCAATGAGTGTTGAAGTAGTAGGCATTGCTAAAAGTGACTTAAACAAGCTGATGGAAGCTGAGGAAGTAGTTAAGGAAAAGGATCTGGGAAGAATGCACAAACGTATTCTTACCATATGAACAAACTGTAGAATAAAAGAGCACTATAAAAAGTCACTTCTATACTAGCCTTTGCTTTTGTCAGTGTTTGATTTCACATCTCATCTATTGCTATCAATATTTTTATCAAATTTTTTTATAGGAAAATGCAGCAATAGTTCCATCAGAAAGATTATCTCATCTTCTATAGACAATACCAGCATATACTACAAAATTTTCCTTTAAGCACACATTTTTGTCATATCAATCCTTTCTAGATTATTCCTCTTCAAAATAAATTGCTTGGTCTACACTAATCAATCTTCATTTTACAGACAATCAAAGAGAAAGAAATGAAAGCAAGTTCTTATCATGTAAGTCCTTCCAGAATAATTAAAATGAGAAAGAAAAGTCATTACATCCAAGAATTGATCTTGAACCTCCCCAAAATTTCAGAAAATTGTGGAAGATATTTTACTCCTGTCATAATACTAAAAAATTTTAAATAATTATGAAATCAGGAATAATACGTATTACTTTGCTTATATCTTAATCCTCCCAGGTCCCAACTAAAAGATGAAATATTGTAATATAAAAAGACATTTTGCTTCCTTTAGCATTTTAGGAAGACCGGTACTTTTGTCAGTAAATATTATTTCCTTTAGATAGTGCACAGTTATCAGGAAAGTGTGTGTCTGCAACTGGCAGTTTGTGTCAGTTTTGTTTGCAAGGAGAGCACATGAACCAAACACATCATGTAGACAAATGCAATGTGGCCACCCTCTGTGCCTCACTACTCAATGACAGAGAGATACAGAACAAAAACAAGAAAAAGCAAGACCCAGCTCAGTCATCTGACCAGAAAACAAAGGTTCAATCACAGCAAAACCTGCAGGCTGCACTTCATATGTTCATCTGTCTGTGGTTTTCTTCTGAAGGGACTTTCTGTAAAGATTTGATTACTTGAGAAATCTAATACACAATATCTTCATTATTAAAAAAGTAAAACATTTACTGAGATTTTGATAACATATTTGAGGTTAATGTATACATTCTCGAGCAAATGACAGGTGGTGTGAAGCCAGTCTGCCTTCAGTGAACACAGAGCAACTGGATGGGAAAAATGGTGGTTGCTATTATTGAGTTTTGAGATTTCTCTCCCTGGCATTATTTTGAACTGAATTTAGGCACACTTGCAGACAATTCAATTACTTTTATTTATGTGGCAAATAGTGGATACTTAGTATAAATAATACTTTTAGGTGTATCATTCAGCTTAAAGAGTCAAATTTAGAAAATGAAATCTGTCTTAGATAAGTAAATAACATGACCACAACATCTCCAATATTTCTATTTTAGGCATGAGAACTTCTGTTCCTCTTTTATGAGGTTTTACAAAGGAAGTCTAAAAATTGGATTCAGAATTGGTTAGTCCAAATCTGAAGTAAGGTATGGAAGTCTAAGATAAGATTAGATTAATAAATTCTGCAGAAAAGGTTTACAGAGTTTGTTGTTTGATTGTTTTGGGTTTTTTTTCTGTGTGTTTATTGTAAACATCCTCTCTGAACACCTTGGAAGAAACTCTCCACCAACGGTCAAATCTTTTTCTTCATCACAACATAGATTTACAGGACAAATGAGATTAAATTTATAATGGGTAAACTCTAATGAAGTAATTACCCTCACAACCGTCCCGTCTTTAGAAATGTAGTTTCTAGACCATAATTTGTCAGATAATTACACAATACCACTTTTCTAGTATTCTGGGATTCAATTTAACAAGCTTTCCAAAGGAAATCACCAAAACTATTCTGAATAATTATGTCCAAAAAGTAAAATGTCAATTTCAGTATGTTTTTATTACATGATACACAGCATGAAAATAGTTTTGTCATTTAAAATTTCATTTTTCAGTTCAAAATAACTTTTTACTTTTTAAACATAAGTTCTAGTAGCAATGGCACAGGACTATAAGGTGGATTCATTGAATTCATAGATTAACCAGAGAAGTTAACATCGTCTGCTGTCTGTGGCCCAGAGAGTTGTGGTTAATGGAGCTAAATCCAACTGGCAGCCACTCACCAGTCGTGTTCCCCAGGAATCAGTATTGGGACCAGTCCTATTTAACATCTTTACTGATGATCTGGACATGGGGATTGAGTGCACCCCGAGTAAATTAATTTGCAGATGACACTAAATTGGGCAGGACTGTTAATTCACTCAACGTACAGACCTGGACAGACTTGATCAGTGGGTTAAGGATAACTGCATGAGGTTCAACAAGGCAAAGTGCTGGGTCTTGCTCTTGAGTTGCAGCAACTCCATGCAGCACTACAGGGTGGGGGAAGAGTGCCTTGATAATTGTTTGTCAGAAAGGGGCTTGAGGGTGCTAGTTGATAGCGGCTCACTATGAGCCAACAGTGTGCACAGGTGGCCAAGAAGGCCAATGGCATCTTTGCCTTTATCAAAACTAGTGCAGCCAGCAGGAGTAGGGAAGTGATCATCCCCCTGTACTTGGCATTGCTGAGGCCACACCTCGAGTACTGTGTTCAGTTTTGGGCCTTTCACTTTCAAAAGGCCATGTCTACGGTGAGAAGACAAGAGGAAATGACCTTAAGATGAAACAGGGGTGATTCAGATTAGATATTAGAAAAGAAATTCACTCTTACGGTGGTCAGGCATTGGAATAAGTTGCCCAGGGAGGTAGTGGAGTCACCATCCCTGGAGGTATTCAAGAGGCATCTGGATCTGTTGCTGAGTGATATGGTTTAGTGGTTTAGTGGTTATAGTTGTCTTGCTAGGTGGATAGTTGGACTGGATGATCTTAAAGGTACCTTCCAGCCTAGCTGATTCTATGATTCTAAGAAAGATAATTTCAGCAAGGACAAAAATGATAGTGACATGGAAGATTTGGAGAATAATGACATACCTTAAATGTTTGAAATGTAGGGAGTATGGAAGAAGACCATTGTAATTAGAAAACACCGATGTTCAATAAAAGAGATGTTGATAATCTCTTGAAGTGCCATCAAGGCTACACAAAAGTACTTCTAATAAAAGTCTATTCTGAGAGTCTTGGTTTGAAGCCTCATAAGCATACATAGACCAGTAAATTCAACTCTTTTAATACATTCCAGGAAAAGAAAGATATTCCATAAATATTTTCAGTTTTCTTTGTTAGAATATTTACTTGAGTTTATTCCTTTCAAGTCAATTCAGAATCTGCTTCAGTGTTTTGAGCACATGTAATTAATTTTGTTGCACAACCATTTCCCTAGACGTGATCACTTTATTTAATGAGACTTTTATTAAACTTGATATGTCTGAAATCATGCAAACAGCTCCTTATTAGCATTTATCACTCTTATATTATTTAAATTCACACTTTCACACCTTCATTGCATGGTTGAAGTGCTACATATTTGATAAGAATATGGAAAAACCTTTCATAATCAAAGCAGGTTATAGAATGGCAATTGAATGAAAGGGCGAGAAAAAAAACAAATCACAAAAACAACCACAACATGGCAAATCAAATCAGTATACTATCCATGCTCAGCAAAGATTACTTCCTTTACATAACACGGATTTCAGCAATTCATCTGTCATTTTAAATTTGCCGCTTAGTTCCCCTTAAACTTCAATCGCAAATGAACATCGTCTTCCACAGGCAAGTATACAACTACTTGCAGCTTCTAGGGCTTTGAAAAAAAAAGAATAGTTAATAATTTTCTCTTTTGACAGAAATTTTGGAATTTACAAAAGCATTGCATTATCCATTGCTGAAACTGGCATATTGTATAAAAACACATGGAGGGAAGGTAAAAGGGAAGGGAGGTTAGTCAAAGAATTCTCAGACCAATGTTCTGTAAAACTGTATTGAGGCTCTGGAACAAAAGAACTACCAGAAAGGTCTCTCGAACAACCTGATTTTTATTGATTTATAGATTTTAAATAGTTGTAAATTATCTGTGTATTCAGCAGATAAATAATGGTTTGGCGTACTGCAAAATAATATTTTGAGTGGATTACTCAAAAGAACCCATTAAAACATAAAAAGTCTGTACAAATAAAAGAGTATTTCATAGATCTACAATAACAAGCTAATTATACTTAAAAACAGTTTCATACATTTATAATAATATAGCAGCTAAAAAATTCTGACCATAGTGTACAGGATTTAACAAATTTGATCTAAAGCTGGCCTATAAAAAGTCATGGGAGTACAGAGTCTTTAAGATGTTAAGATGAAAGTTCCATCAATGCTGCTTTTGCATTTGCTCTAGTCTAGTGTCTATTCTTTGTTCTTGTGAAAAATTGATCCACAACTGTGCTTCAGCTAGAAAAACGGTGTCATGGTATCCAGTTAAATGCTGCACAAAAAAATCCAATTGTTTACAAATACCTTTTCAAGCCATTATGATAGGGAATAGAATTTGTTGTCATTTGCCAAAAGCCTCAGGCCAGTCTGTTGTTTCTGACAAGGAGAAATTTATGATGAGAGATTTTGCCAAGAACTAGCTAGGAATGAATATGAGATCAAATTAGCGTGTAGCATAATAACAAAGGAGAAATAATGTAAGGTTTCTTGTCACTCAGAAGCAGAATCTACCACCCAATAGCAGAGATTCACTGAGGTACTGGACACATAAAATCAAACATAAGGTTTGGTGTTGTCAGCTCAGCTAACAGAAGTGATGAAAATATGTAAAATGACATGCAGATGAAAGACACAAAAGGCAATATAAAAAGGGAACAAACAAAAAAAAAACAGTCTTCATGTGGGTGAAGGATGGGAAAGGAGTCATGGTGTCTGAATCATTTGCAGTATAGTTTATAATAGAGGATACAAAATGTGTTCTGAACAATTGAAGAACAATCACTTTATTTTGGCTCCTGTCTTCACAGTGTATTCTCTGTAGAGATTGCCAGAATGATTTTTAGGTAGAAGTTCTGATTTTCTGAGACAGAACGTGAGAGTAAACCCAGATGGTTTTGGACCAGATGGTTTCAGATATATAGGGTGGAGTACCTATATCAGCAGAGTAGTGGTCTAATCTTAATTGACACCTATTTCAGACTAAGCATTTCTGCTTTCTGTTATTATCTGCTGGTACCTATTATCTATCTATAATTATTATTATCTGCTTGTTATGTTGTTGATTTACTTGTTTGCTATTACAAAGTACACAGATGAAAAATAACGCAGAATTCAACCTTTTTTTTCCTGGAAAACCTTTTTCAGGAGAAATTTGGGAAACTGCCACACATAAACTGTTAGAGCTGCATTCAGTTTCATGTAGCAGAAATATGAAATGGGAACTTCATGAATCTGTTTGTATGGTTTAATTTAATCCTGAGATTTAATTTGACTGTTCAGACAGAGAGACATGTAGAAATTGCATGTAGTATTTGTTCATCACGCTGAGTTGAATTTTGCCTTTATTCACTTAGGACATTTTTGCCTTTATTCACTTGGGACATTTTTGGCTTTGTTAAAATTGTATTTCTCTGGAAAAGTCATGTTTCCTGACATCCTGATAGCAAATATTCCAGGGGCAAAAGGGACAGGATCGATGTCTCACAACAGCTGGCCAAGAAAATATAGGTCTCTAACCTACTACACCTTTTATACAATCAACTGGGTTCCAAGGGTGTAAACACTAGTTTTCTTGATGTAAGAGAGTGGTAAGGGGAGAAATATTATAATGCTTAAAAATTAAAAAACAGTTACAATGTTATGACTGTATTTTCTTTTGAACAATTATTTTTAAAAGATTTTAAATACTTTGTGCATCTAGGTCATTACTAGTAGCCTGCATTATTTTTCTATTTCCTTTTTAGTATAGAAGTCAGAATTGTTATTGCAAGGAGGATTGAATGCACCACATTCTTAAAAAAATTGGTGTATTTAATTAAAAAGTTACATTGAATTTAATGACAGAACTCCAGTTTTCATTTGTCTGCTTATTCAGGGCTTAGATGTGATACAGAATTTTTTCCTTAGGTTTTTTCTTTCATAGTGTAAATTGAGAAATAGGCAAAAAGTTGTTTAACAATTATCTTTTGGTAAAGCAAAAAATCACATCCGGGCTCATAACAAGCATTCAGAATTCCTGTCTGTTGCCTTTTGGAAAAACCCAAACAACACTCCTAAACCAGTATTTATCATGGAGAAAACAAGAAAATATTCACCTTTGTTCCTGACAACAAAATACACACATCTGTAATACACAAAACCCAGGAGTACAGAATAATCTACAGTAACACAACTCATTCACTGATGTATGTGCCTTTGCCCCTTTCCAAAAGCATGTTCACACACACCAGCAGTTGAAGTTAATAATGATAATTGGATCAAAAATCTTGCCACACATATCTTCAGCCTGGAAGTTCTTAAAAAAAATAATTCTGAACTCACTGTTTGCACTTAAATACAAAGACCTTGAAATGGTTTTACAGCTATTGAAAGCTGATACACCATTTGCTTTAAAAAACTATTGCATGAAAGTGTTAAGATGGATGCTAGCAAGATCCATGGATTTCTGAGGTACCCTGTA
>NW_008654493.1:0-21879 GCF_000695815.1 Acanthisitta chloris
GGTTTGCTTTTCAAACCAGCACACCCTGTGAGGCCCAGAAGGGACAGTATCTCAGCTTTACAGTCAGGGGAACAGCCCAAGAGGGCGAGAGCTTTGTTTCAAAGGTGCCAGCCAGTTGTGATCCCCGTTACAAGCAGTGGAAACTGGGGGTATTTTCAGTGGCATTCAGTCTGTGGCCCCTCCAAGCCAGGTGGAAGACCATAGGTTTTTGGAGAGTTGGAGCTCCCATCTTATCCAAGTGCTGCACGCCAGGAAAACACTCACCTTGGAGAAGCAATGGTGGGGTTTGGTGGAAGGGTCTGTGGCCAGGACTGATGTGGGTTGGATGGGTTGGTGCCACATCACCTCCCCAGTGGCGTGGAGCAAAGATGAGAAGGATGCTCAGAACTTGCCAGGCAGTAGGGCCAGGAAGAGTTGAGTATTTTAGGAGGGGATGCAGGTTGTTTGACAGGGCTGAGACCACTCAATGGCTGGTGGTTTCACGTGTGCCTCTGGAGCAGAGGGGAATGATGAGATACATACCACTGCATGCTTGTGCTCTGGCTTGATGTGGTCTCTCCAAGTGAATCAAAGCTTTTGCTTTGAAGGCAGAGGAGGGGGAAGGGACGGTCTTTGTTCTGCTCTTTGGAGAGTGCTGGAAATCCTTCAGACCAGAAGACTACACCCTTCATTACCCTCTGGGTTATTTGCCCCATATTGGAAGTATGGCTCTGTCATGTGAAGTATTTGATTATTTATACAGTTAATGTTTAACAGAGTTGGAGTATTAGAATTAAACAGGGGACGAGTTTCCAACTTTGCATGGTTAAGGGCTAATAAAACTTTTCTGATCCAGTGTTTTCCTTTCACCAGAGGGGATTTTTTTCATTAGCTTTGGAGTGTTAAAAAGAGATCTCCTGTATTTGAGGCAGATTGATCTGTTGGCTCCAGACAAAGAGAACGTGCAAAGGTGTCAGCTTAACTACCCAGTCAACGCAGATGCAGGAAGCCAAGAATTTCAAGGCGAGTTTAATTGGTATCTTCAATGGCAGTAGCCGAGTTCAGCAGCATCTGCTGTGGTGACTGGGTGATGCTTACAGCCTGCCCCAGGTGTGGAGGAGCTAGGCAAACAATGGGCTGGAAGGTGGAGGGTGTCAAGAGACTAGACTGCCCAGCATTGGCTTTGTCACTTGTGCCAGCCTCCACCGCACTGTTTTGGCTGTTGACTTGCTGCAGGAGAGGCTGGAGGTGTCAACTGGTGACCCTTCAGTTGTCACATCTTCCAGGGGTATTGAACCGGGATTGTGTTTCCCAAGTGTTTGGCATGGGGATTACAAAGGTGTGCCCAGGGCAGCTCCATGCCTGGTGTGGGCCAGGGGACAGTAGGAGAAGCGGACAACAGCTGGGACTGGCTGAGCTTAACAGAGTCTGCAATGGGATT
Source organism: Acanthisitta chloris (assembly GCF_000695815.1). Lineage (NCBI taxonomy): Eukaryota > Metazoa > Chordata > Aves > Passeriformes > Acanthisittidae > Acanthisitta > Acanthisitta chloris. Next base: position 1,421 of record NW_008654493.1, read on the forward strand.
GATGGCACAGCGGGTTTGGTTTTAATTTCATTTTAGTTTAGTTTACTCAGACTTGTGAGTCTGGTGGTGTCTCACCTCAACACACTTCACACATGTTGCCCAAATCCAGCGATATCTCTTGTGGCACAGCGTTCTCAAAGCTGCAGTTCTCACACTTCCATGGCTGGAGATAGCGAGGATGCTAGCATGGGGTTTCACACCTTCATTAAGGGGAAGGCTGAAGAATAAAGACTTTGTGGCATCCTAGGGGTCCTGTATGGTGGAGTGATTGCAACCACCCCAGAGGAGTCCTCAGTGCTGCTGCTCTGTGTCACTCACTTAAAGATGAGGTTGATTTGTAGTGAACCAACAAGACAAGGGAACCATAACTGTGGACTTGCCACTTGTATTTTAGGTGTCCTGATGATCTGTGCATCTTCTTTCTCTTTTATCTCCCATGCACTCCACCCTGTACATATGCTGGATATACTGTAGATGTAATTTGCTTTTCCTTTGGCTCGGTGTACTGATGTGATTGATAACTCTTATTGGGCTGGAAACAGCCATTTTTAATACTTTCCTTATGACTGGAGAAACAAGGGGGGATATAGGAAAGCAAGGGTGTTAGAGTGGCTATTGCATGGGTGGAAGAACCACAGATGACATTTTGCCTTTTTAAATGTACATCGTGAGCATGAGGGGAACTCTGCTCCTCATTGTCCTTCTAATCATTTCTCCTCACCGCAGGTGGTGTAGGAAACTGTACTGAAGAGTATTGTTCCTCCAGTTCCACCCATGACCATCACCTGCTTGTTGGCTGCATGGAGTGAGACTCTGCTTTAAGCTCTCCTGAGAAGTGTTGGTCTCTCCATCCATGCTGAGTTTGTCTCTAGGTTTAATGGAGCAGTTTCTCAAAACAAGGAACTGATTTTAGAAGAAAACACCTCCGCTGCAAGATGTCAAGGCCATGATCTGTGAGAGCAGCCAGTAGATAGATGTGCTTATCACTTAGCTTTTATTTCAAAATATCTTTTTTTATTCACATTTCACCCTCTAGGTTCCAAATTTGGTGCTTCCTCCCCTCAAAGAGGACTGAGCCCTCAACCTACCATAGAAACCTGTGGGGTTTCCATCTCCTGCGGTGGAAACGCACAGTGTGGAAACTGGCTCCTGGGGGAAACAGCAAGTGGAAAGTGTAATGTAGCATAGAAGTATTTATTTTTTTAAAGACAAGTGTCAACCCCCTGTCCTTCTGCTGCCCTGTGTGCTCCTCGTCTGTTTCAAATTTAAATAAATTTCTTGTTTATCTTGAGGAAGCAAATGAATAAGTAATGGCAGTTGCTCTTTACAGAGAGAGGCTGCTGGTAGTTGGCATTGTTTTAATTTGGTGTGTGCCTTGAAAGACTGTTTGCCGCTGAGGTGAGCTCGTCAGTGTCAGAGATGGGAAAGTATGGCTGTTCCCTGTGCACAAGTGTTGGGTGTAAAGTTTTGCAAGTAGGTCTCTGAGCCAAGAGCTCAGGGGGAATCAAGCTGGTCTTGCTGGGAACTTTCGGTCTCTTGTCTCCTTTAGCTCTGGGTAAGTTTGAAACCTAGCATGACTGCACAGACACATCTCTGTGCATCATTGGGCAATCCCAGTGTCGTGCTTCCGGGTGAGCATTGTCATTTGATGTATGGTTCTGGTCAGGTCTTAGTCCTCTTTACATAGCAGAAACCTGTAGCTGCTTCTCTCAGACACCCACCCGAGGTGATACTGTGTTCATTTTGGAGGTGGCCTGGCCCTAAGTGTCATGCATACCTCTTCTATGGGAATGTGGAGATGATGGTGGAGTCTGGCTGTGTGTGTATTGGGGTGATGTTAACATCGTGAACAGCTAAACACAAGTACCATGAAACGCTGAGCCATGACAAGAATGATCATACCTGCTTAAAACATTAGGAACTTTGGTAAGAAAATTCAGTTTAATTTCTGCACCATGGTGATTTCAAGTTGATACTTGCATCTTCTCAAAGTGCCTGTGATAACCGGGTTTCTCATGTGAGTCCCCAGATCAGAGCTTTTCCACCACAAATGCTTTGACAGTGGTTGTCCGATGGCATCCACTTCGGGTCGGCATCCTGGTGGGAACTTGCAGAAGTCCAGTAGATGCTGAGGTGGCACCTCCTGGAGGAGAAATGGCCTCTGTGTTATCTCCTGGCTGTTTCTCATCTGCGAAACCCGAGTGTGAGGGTACATAATGCCTGACACACAGTGGGTGCAGCAAACTGGAAGCAGGGTTAGCATCCAGCATCGGGGCACTACAGAATCCACCTGCACAGATCCATTTGCAGGTGTCATCTTGGTGAGGGCATCTTGCCCAGTGTCAGCCTTGATCTCTCTCCTGACAGCAATTTAGTTCACAGTGATGCACTGTATTTAGTCAGTGGCTGTGGTTCCTGGAAAATCCAACCATGGGAGTTTACTCAAAACTTTGCAAATATTCCAGTTTGAGCTCAAGGAGGTTGACTGGGAGGAAGGCAAGGCTGGAGGTTTCCTTCCTGGGGAGACAGTGGTGGAATGTGGGGTCCATGCATCCTTGCTCACTACTTCCCAGCGGCTTTTCCCTGGCCCTTGCCATTGCTGCCAAACCTATCTGCCTCGGTTTCCCAGCCAGGTGAAGAGGGACTCTGCTCCTGCTGAGCATGGAGCAGGGAAGGTAGCAGGGTGCAGATTCCCAGGTGCTCTCTGCCATCTGACCGGGGAGAGACCCTGCAAAGCCACACAGTATGTGGCTGACCCTCCTTTCCCCGGGGTGCCCATGGACCCCCTTTCATGAGTCAGGGGAAGATTTCCCCACAATGCTTTCCCATCTCTAAGTGGGAGTACTGTTTTATACTTGGGTTTAGTGCTAATTAGTGTGACTCCTAAAACACTTTGCAAGATTATAGGTAAAATCACCTTCCCTCAAATTATCAACTTCCCTTTTCAAAGGGAAGAGAGGAGTCAGCCCCTGGTTGCTCATCTGGTTTTGCTTTTTACTTTGTTTCTAACCCATTATGCTGAGCTCACTGCATTTTTAGTCACTTCCAATTCCAAATTGAGATAAATGTGCTGATAACCCTCTGGCACGTGCGGTGTCCACTGCCAGGGAGCCGTGCCTGGCTTGTCCAACAGAGGATGGAGGCTAACCAGGAGCTGCAGGAGGCTACAGGGGTGGGATTTCACCTTGGTGAGGCTTTCAGGTGGTATTTCAGCTAGCCAGCCAGCAGATAGTTGTCTGGGATATTGCAGACTTTCCTTTTTCCCTTTTCCTTTCCCTTTTTTTTTAAGAGGACTTCATTACTGAAATAGATCTGTGTGGTTAGAGGGGCTGGAGACCCTCCATCCACTGCAAGAAGGACCTCACAGCACATAAGGGGAGAAAATGGCCACTAAATGTCTCACATCACACTTTTCCCCTTTCCCTTCGATCCTGTGTCTTTGGCATTAACTGCACAATATAGGTTTCCTTTTGTTTTAATTGTGATGAATTCAGGGAGAAGGAAAGGATTGCTCCCTTGTTTTCCTTTCTACTGTAGCCCCAGCCATCCTGATGACAGATCTTGTCATTACAAGGTATCATTTGAGATGTTTGCACTGCATCAAAAGCAAACGGAGGAGCCTGCAGTCTGGGCTGTGGATTGAATAACAATGTTTTTCCAGAAAAAAAAAAAAATCTGTGAAGTTTTTAATCAGAAACATGAGTCTCACAGAGGCAGCCTGTACACCACTCCCGACGCAGCAGAGCAACGGCTCACGTCTCCCTGGGTATCAGCTTTTGTGGCCCTTTGTGTTTCTGAAGGTTGTGAAGCTGTGGAGTCATCTTGAACTTGAAAAGCAGGAGAGCTTGTGTTTTCCTGTGCCTGGTGGGTTTTCCGGGACAGCTTTCCACTTGCGTGGTCCTTGCTAAAGCAGAGGTTGGTGATGTGCCGCTGGGAGATGCTGGGGACAATGTGTGTCCGGAAGGAGAAAGGGTAGTGCTGAGGGGCTTAAAATCACTGCATGGGAATCTGCTTTTCCTGAAATGCCTGCATGCTAAAGATGGTGAAAACTGCTGATGCAGGAGAGCAGAGCATCTTTGTCAGGCATCTGTCTCCTAACCACATTCCTTTCAAGCAAAGAGGGTTGCTGGTGAAGTCTCTGCTTTGCAGACCTCCCACTGCCTTCCTGACTTCTCAGAAGGGTCATGTGAAGACTAATGTGATCAAAAGGTTTTTTAAAGTGTTATTTGAAGTGTGTTGACTGTTCTGCAGAGGGTTTTGGTCATGCAGAATTGGGCAATTTGACTGCTCGTCAGTCATGACCCTGAACTTCACTGCAGGGTCTCACCAAGGAGGAGATACTGGCAACCAAGGACTTGTATGTGGTTGCCTTGCTTGGGTTGGTCTTGTCCCTCTTTGATTTCCTTACAGTGCCTGAACACACTGCCCTGCTGTTGCCCTCTAAAGTGTGTTGAGCTTCATGTCAGTGGTGTCTGCATCAGGGAACTCTTTGTAGGGTTTGGGGAAATGGCCATGCCCAGGAAATGGCAATGAATCTAGCTGCTCAGGCACAGCCTCTGGGCTCCGTGGAGATGACTCTGTATCTGTCTAAGTAATATGGGGTGTGATGTATAATTTGGCAGGACTGGAGGATACCCAAAAAAACCTGATCCACATGGAAGAGGTGGAAAGCTTATCCACCAGCAGGTTGAGTAGAGCTTGATAACTACCACAACACACCTGGATACTCTGTAGGTCTCTCCACTATCAGAGTTAGTGCTTCACAGATACACTCAACACACTACCTGCATGATGGATGAAAGCCTCCAGGGATGTGCATAAGTGCTGTCCTCCCTCCTGTGAGGGGTCAGCAGGGCATGGGGGACTCTTGCAGGAGTACAGGGCCAATATACAGGTGTAGGAACCACAACATGAGAGCTGGTGTTCCCTTCCTCAAAAGTGTAGTCTTGCTGGAAGTCGCCATGCACCTTACTGTTTCCCAGCTCTGTACAGAGATTCCAGGGACAGGAATCATTTGCTTTCTCCAGAGTCATGGGGCAGACGTTACACCTCATGTTGCAAAGTCCTCCAGCCTCTTGCTCGATATTTCCTCTAACTTTGCAACTTAGGGGTTGAAAGACAGCTGGAAAAACACTTTTTCCACATGAAATCAAGGTCTGTGCCTTTCCTTCACCTCAGTTTTTGTTGATTGTTGAAACAGAGCAGCCAGCCTTCCCAAACTTGACACCACCCCTCAGCTCCTCTTCTGGGATTGCTCTGGTCAGGGCTGTCACCAAGGGCTGGTGACCTGCCCAGCCACCAGGATGCAGCAGGTATTTGGATGACTCCCTGTGCTGGAAATAGAGTCACTTCCTTCAGAAATACACTCACAAAGTTTCCAAAAATGATTCTGGAATAAAATGTCAACACAGAAGGCTGATCTGCAATAGCAGTTGCTGAATAATTTATTCTGCAATGAGTAGATAATTTCCCTATATAGAGCAGCCCTAATAAACTCCAAAATGTAAGCTTTATTGGTTTGGGGGCCGGAGCAGGGAAGAAACCACTAAGTTTTGTGAAGTTACTGAAGTGAGCTAAGCTGTTTAAGTATAATAATATTTCTACAATGTGAAGTGTGTGGCTGTGGTCTCCTTAGTGAAATTCAATATATGTATTAGAAAAAAGGAGTTGGGTTCATTTCTAAATGAGAGCTGTAGAAGTTGGTAGGAGAGGGGAGTCATCCTGGTGCCTGCTCCTCGGTTCTGTGCCCAGCTCCTGAATGGGGGGTGGAGAGCAGAAATGGCAAAATGGTGTCATCTTAAAATTTTTTCCACTTTGGGGGAGCAATTTCAATGCAGAGCCCTTTCCTGTGCTTAAAAGCACAGAAGGCTCTGGGAAGGAAGTTAATTGACCTTTTCGGCAAATCTGTTACTGAGACCATTACCACAAATACTGTTGAAATGCTTTGTAAATACAATGTTCATTTAACAGCGTCGCCAGTAACTTAGAAAGTCAGACTTCATCCTCCCTTAAAAAAAAAAATCTATTCTTAGCGGAAAAAGCATCTTTTTGGGGAAGAATTTGGAGCAGATTTTTGTGTTGAATCTAGGCTGTCTCATTCCCTCAGAAGGCTTCTGAGGGCCAGGAAAATTATAACTAATAACTTGCCTATAAATTGTAGAGCTGCTATTTTAAGGTCTGATGTCTCAGGGAGGATCGGGATGGTGTCCTGCTTCCCTCCATTGCTGCATGATGCCCTGATTTGATTCTGGTCCTTGTTAAGATGACTGCTGGTTCTGCCCCATGGAAAAGCAAAACATGGGAAGAAAACAAGTCAGGAGGTTCTCAGGCTTGGTTTTGCTTTTGATTTTCAATATTGGTAGTTTGGGTTTGTGTTTTGGGTTGAAGATGGCCCACTCCTGAGGCAGCTTTAAGTAGCAAAATATACATTGAATGCAGTTTATCTCTGCATATTTGGAGACAAAATCCAAAGCTGTTTCCCAGCCTCAGGCTAAGACCTGGAAAAGCTGCCTATGCCAGACTGGAGGCTGTGTCTTGGAAAAGCTGGTCCGCAAGGGGAGCAGATGTTTTGAGAGAAAAGGATGTCCATGACTCTGGAGTAACTTCTTCCTAAGCTAGAGGGTACCTAGGGAGGAGCCCTTAAACCAGGAGCAACAGGTTAAGGGCTTTGGCATGGGAGGCACTTTGCTTTTAGGGGCTGGGATGATGTTTTTCTGGGGCTAAGAGTTCTGTGACTCACCACATAAAAAAGATGATGAAGGGAAGAGTGCTGCTCTGCTTGCTTTTGACTGTGATGGAGATCTGTGATCCCATCGTCATGACACTTGCATGGAGGGATAAGAGGCATTTCCTAATTAAAACCCTTTTATGTACTAGAAGCCTACTTCTCAGCTGCTGGAAATCTGGGTGGCTCCATTGAAGTCAGGAGATGACCCCAGCTGAGCCTCGCGTGTGAGTTTTGGCATCTCCCCTCAGTTCCCTTGCAGCAGCCGAGGTGGTGACAGCACAGGGCTGGGTCTGCTCTGTGGCAGCCTCAACTGATGGCACGCATGAGCCCGGAAACTCCCGCAACAGTGAATTTCCTCCCTGTGGATATTTTCTTTCATGCTTAAAAACAACCCTGCATCTGTTGACCAAACACCTGAGCTATAACAGGGAACTGTGTTGCTCCTTGTTCAGACATAGCCACTCTGGAATGCAAAGAGAAGTGGAATGGATGCTTTGGGGATGGTCACAGAGATGTGTTGCTTTTTCTCCCTTGACATAGAGATGGAGCATTCACTGCTTCTGCTAAAAAATGTGATGCACATCCTCATCTTTCTAATTTCTTATAGTTTTAAGGAAACTTTTTATATTCAAGGTTACCATAAGTTATACTTCAGCAGCAAAGATCAGAGACTTGACAGCATTTTGTCACTAGTTATTACATGGGCACATGTTAGCAAAGATGTGGTGAGCTTATCCTCTTCAAGCCCTTTATGTTGCTTTTGCTGCTGCAAAACCAGCATTTGGGCTGTTTTAAATTGGATCTGAGCTGCTAGCAGAGGAATTCAGCTTGCAGGGCTGCACCTTAGCAGAGGAAATCAGTCTGAGCTTTAAAACCGGTTGTATTTTTATCTTTTTCCCCCAAACCATATGTCTTCAGAGCAAGGGTTGCGCATCTGGGTAGATTAAAAACCCATTGGTGGGTGGGTGTTGGAAGATTGTGGAAGGTGCTGCTGGAAAGGGTGGTCCTGGCTTTGGGGGCTGGCAACAAAGGACCAAAAACCTTGTTTCTTCAGGTTTGGATGGGCAGCAAAGAGCACTCCAGCTGGGGAGAAAATGGAGAACAGTTTTGAACATTTTTGGGTAAAGTCACAGATTGGGACTAGTTGTCTGGAGTACGGCCTCGGGCCAGCCACCCCTTGAGCTGGGGAGGGGGAGGGAAAAAGCCCTCCATTTCAGGCTCCTAGATAAACAAACACCAGAAATCTCGTAAGGGTAATAATGGAAATCACTGGGAAATTGAGTTAATACAAGGGCATCTGTGTAAGTGAATGCTCGGGACAGGGCTTTGTCCTTTAACTCTAGTAATGCTGGAGCAGATGGGAAGCGCTGTGTGCTTCACGCATTAGCTGGCTCAGATAAAGAACAAGGCAGAGGCTGGTCCTCTTGGCTGATTAGAGGTTAACAGGGATAGAAACCAGTGGATTGACTCTTCATTTGCAGGAGGTGTTGTGGGATCAGAGCAGATGGCAGAGAGAGCGTCCCTCCAGCTTACTCAGCTGCTCAGAGGAGCTTACAGCTCCCTCCAGCACAAACAGCCCCATTGCACCTCCTGTGTTTACACTGCATCTCTTGCTTCTTCCCTGGCCTACACAGAAAAGATGATAGAAGAGTATTTTTCCTAAACCTGTGGTAGTTGATGTCTGAGGCCGTAGGTACGTGTGGGGTCACTTGCAGCCATGGTGCGTACTCTCCAACTCATCCATATCCCTTTGTTTTGGCTCCTCCGGCAGCAGTTCAGCTGCAGGCACGGCTCCTTCCTGGGGGCTATTAATGGTCTTTGTCAGCTCTGTGAAAGTAGAGGTGCTTTTCCAGGGTGGTAATGACCAGGCAAGGGCAGGAGTGTGATAGGGACAGGGAGGAGGGCTGCAAGGGGAAAACGTTCAGCAGAAGTGTGGCTGCATTCTGCTGGGGCAGCATCCTCCTGGCCAGCCGTCCCCTGCCTCCTTCATGCCTGCCAAGGTCTTGCTCAACAGCAGCACCTTTGCCTGTGGCCACAGAAAAGAATAGCTCTGGGGAGGAGGGAGGATGGAAACTCATAGCTGCTCTGCTCATTGACTCGCTGGAAGCCTGGATTCCCTATTTTGCAAGGGAGAAATGGCAATTGATTCAACCTTACCCTCTTTCTTTTTGTCTGCCAGCACTCTGAAAAGGCACATTTTATCTGTGTGTGACAACACCTGCCTAGGGTGCCTCTCATTGAGCTGCTGAATCAAAAGAGCAACAAGAAAAGTGGGTTTAATTGCACACATCTTCAGCAGAGTCTTTCTTGCACTGGCAGCACAAAAGGCCAGCCCTGTGCTGGTTGAATGGAGCCCGGGAGGGCTGGGGCGCGCCGTAGTCTCCGTTACTATCGGAGGCAGATGATTCACTTTGCTGGAGCATTGTCATGTGCAAATGAGTTCATGAGCCCATCTCCTTTCCAACTGCAAGGTCAGGGACTGAGCAATTGTCAGCATCAGCCGGCTGGAGGAATTGATCTAGAAGCTGGAAAGCTTTGGAAGATTTTACTAACCTCCACTTCCCACCACACGAGCACACCGACACCTTCCTCCCGTGGGTGCTGTCTACATTACAAATATTGACCAATTTTAAGTTCATGTTTAGAAAGCTGCTGTTTCGAGGCACGGAAATGTGACCGAGAATGGCTTATAAATAACACTCGGTGTAGCAATTATTATTCATTGCTAGTTATGGCTTTCACACAGTGGAAAAACAAATGGTTTTTCCACTAGGAGCTGGAGCTGCAGTCCGTTTAATCACTAAAGAGCTTGGAATCACTTTAGTTTAAAATAACTTTCCACTGTGGTTTGGAAATTTTAAAAAAATATATTTGGGTCATGTTGACCTAGTGTATACAACTTGCACTGAGAATTTCAGTTTACCTCGTCTGCATCTGCTGAGCCCCATAAATACTCATGTATTTGTTCCCATTTGGTTTTGCAGAGCCCCTGCCTGCCTGAAGGCAGAGCTGCCCAAACACGGATTGGAAATGGGGTTAGTCTGGCTAGAGGTGGGGTACTTGATGCTGAGCACGGAGTACGAGAGCAGTGAGGAGCCAAGCTGCTGTCCACCACAACCACCTGTTTCTGGCTAGGATGCAAGGGGATGCAGCTGGTGCCTTCAGGAAGCTGTGTGGATGGACTTTCCGTCACATTGCTCCCAATGGAGACTGCCCAAAATACCAGCCTCAGGTGCTAGGAAGTCACTTGAGGTTTTGACAGCCAGGTGTGGGGATGAGTTCTTTATGTACAGTTGTCTGGCCTCATCTCACTGGCAGTCTTGCTTGGAGTGTGGCTGTGGTGCACATCTTTCTCTGCAGAGCCATTCCTTGTCATGCTTTGAGGTTTCCACAAAGACCAAGAAAAGCCTGTGAAGGAGACAGAGGAGCCACAGTGACATGAAGATATGCTCCCCACATTACCTGTGTGTTACTGGTCCCCATCCTCTTGCACAGCAGTGTCAGTGCAGCATCCTCAGGGTTAGGTCCTATAGATGACTGCTGTTCTGCGATGGCTTCCACCCCAGCAGGACTGTGCCAACGCCGTGTGGAAGGCAAGCGGCTGCCACACCTGGGAAGAGCGAGCTCATTTTTTCCAAATGGCACAACTTTGTGAATGACAACTGTGACTTCTGTCTGGGCTGCGGTGTGAAATCTGAGGGATGGCTGTGAGCAGCAACTGCCAGAGGGAGCAGAGCTGAGCGCTTTGGTTCCCAGCTAGTGTGGTAGCTGTGGATTCCTCCTCTCCCTCCTCTTCCTTGCAGGTGTTGGAGGGCTCTTGATACCACAGTTATGAGAAGGGAAGGGATTATGCCTGGATTTTGCTTGTTTCTGGGGTTAAAATTTCCACCTGGGGGTCTGCCTGTCTTCAAACTTCATGTATTTCGATGTAACCAGCTTCAATGTTGGCTTTACCTTCAGTAATTTGCTGGAGGATACAAGATGAGGGGTCTTTACAGCCAGCCTCGTGGTGGGTTGGAGCTACAGAACAGGCTAATAGTTGCTCCTGATTGTTGGCTTGTGGACATTCAGGTTAAAGATGCCCAGCTGAAAGAGCATCTGCTCTTACAGAACTGGAAGTTTGCAAAACTCCTTTTGGTTGAGTAGGTTTAGAGATTAAAGAATTCTCCATCTTGGTTAAAGATGCTTCTGTTGAGGCCTTAATGCTTTTGTCCTAATAGCAAAGTCTCCTGCAGTGGGGCCCCTGCTAAAGGCTTTATGCTTTATAGCTGTTTCAGAGCCCAGGGGTGTTTTGTGGATCCATCCACCTCTCAGCCTCCAGGGTTTATCAGCTCCAAAGAGGAGAGCATTGCCTGGCTAACAATTCTAGGGTCTTTTTTAATTTAAATCAGAGGTGCAATGTCCTGTGGCAGTAACGCAAAGAAGGTCCTTGCTTTGGTGTTTTGTCCTCATTTGATGGGTCAGATGGATGGGATTATGAAGGAGATGTGCTCATTGTGCCTGTGAACATTCATGGCACCTTTCCGTGCTCTTTCTGGGGCAGTTACGAACATTCAGCTCCTTTTGCAACCTCAATCAAAGAGACATCCACTGGGAAGCTTCTGTGGTAGAAGTAGGGGAGGCTGTTCTGGGGCAGGGAGAAGGCGACGTTGTTCTTGGGACAAAGCAAGGCTCTGGTGGGTCGTAATGAGTCTGTAGTTACAAAGATGGTATTTAATTATTTCTTTTCCATGGTTTTCAAACCTTGGCACTGTCACTTTCCTGGCAGCAAATCAAACACCAAGTTAGCTTATGTTAAGAACAGAAGATGAAGTCCTAGATAAGCACTCAGCTGTAGGAATGTCTTAAATTGAAACGTACAGGGAGGACGCAGCAGAGAGTATGTCTTTACTCTCAGTGCTATCCAGACCCTGTGTTTGACCAGGGCTGTGTTCCTCTCTACTGAAGTGCTGGTATCACAGCCCCTAGGATGCTTCTCGCCTCTAGGATGTGTGATGAACAGAGGAGGGTGCAGTGACAGCTCTCCTTCTCCAGGATAACCTGTAGCATTTTGGTGGTGGTAGCATCAGGGTTTTGCATGAGCCAGGAGTGTGTGCTTCAATGGATAATGGAATAACCACATCATAACCTACCCTTTAGCCACCACTCTTCTCTGGGATGGCGATACCCATCACTGCTGAGCTGGTGTGCTCAGCACACATGGGTGCTGGGGTGCAGACCTGGCCACAGTGCAGGACGCAGTGTGGTAGCTACAGTCTGACCTTCCATTAATGTAAAAATTCCCAAATAATATGTCTGTTCCCACCAGCTCCTCTCTCTCCCTCTCTACCATGTTTAATTTCTGACTAAAATTTGATAAATATTTTGTATAGAGTTCCTAGTTTATCTTAAATAGACCTGCTGCCACCATGGCTAAATCTAAGCCAGCACTTGACTTGGGGCTCCAGTGCCAGATGAACTGGGTGGTTGTTGACATACCAAAGGGTCCTGTTCGATGTATAGACCCCAACTATGAGTTGTGAGGACTGGCTTTTGCAGCAGATGGGAGAGCACAGCTTTTGGGATGCCTGAGAACAGCCTGGGAAGTACCTGGACAAATTTTCTCTCTCAGAGGGCTGGATCAGGCCACAGCTGATGTATTTTCAGACTTGTCTGAAACAGGTCATTTGGTTAAATGAGTTTCTCCAGCCTTACACCAGTTAGCCCCAAGTGGGGTCTGGCCCATGGTTCTGCTAAAGTAAGCATTTCAAAGCAGTGTTTATGGCCAGTAATTTGTCCTAGACTGTTTTATATATATGTGTGTATGTGCCTGCGGGTGTACGTATGAGGATATACATACATTCTTGCTCAGGAACGTGGTTCCCAATCCTTTTAACTTGTTCAAAAAGTAAACTAGGGAGAAACTGGCAGTGAGTCGGAGCTGCCTGCCAAGCATTGCAAACCAGAGAAGTGATAAAACATAAACACTTTGGAGTTTATCCTCAGGATTTATATAGTTTGGCTGCTGGGGGATGGACTTGTGTGGAAGGAGAGGCTCGTCAGCCCCTGGCCTTTCTGCTCCCACAGCACTGAGCCCAGCACCTCTGCAGCTGAGCTGCCACTCTCAGCAGTGTGTGAGCAAGAGGGTAGTGCAGGGTTGTCCGTCCCTCCCCTCCTAGTCTGCTGGCCACGTAGGGTGGGTTTTGGGTGATGGCAGCAGAACAGCTCTGCTTTTCCCCTTCCCCTGCACTAAAGTAAAAGCAGACCTCCTTGACGCTTAATCAGATTTGAATGTGGTTTTTGGCGTGGCTTTAAAGAGACTGGCAGTGAATAGCTGGTTTTGATGCCATTTATTAAAAACCTCTGGTAGAATTTGTCTCGGAAAGCCTTTGTAAGAGCTGGCAAACGCACAAGGGTTTGATGCAGTTAATGTATTTTAATCTTTGCCCCCCTCCCTTCTCCTTTTCTGTCGCTAATTGTAGGGCTCTCATCTGTCTGCTGCCTTCTCTGGGGGGATGGCAGGCTCTGCAGGGACCTGTACATACACTGGCTTAATAAGGTTGCAGTGCCATGGAGAAAAGTGAACATCCTCTTCAGGGAGAAAGGCTGGGATGGGTGGTACAGCCCACTCCAGATTCTGACATGGGGGTACTGGGTGGCCCTGGCCATGTTCATTAACCTCCTGGTACTACATCATTCTCCTTGGAGGAACGAGGCAGATGAATGGGGGAAATAAAGTTGTCCCTTTTCCAAGTGGCTGGGCAAGTGCAGAGTGTTGGTGTTGGACCCACTCAGCAGCTGGACCCTGAGAAGGGCTTTCTGGGCTTTCAGGTTGAGGCTGATGGGCCTCCAGTCTTTTCTCACTCTGACTCTGTCCCTCGCTTGGTACGTCCACCTTCCTTGGATCCAAAGCACTTTCCAAGCCCATTTTCCCACTCTTCACCACAATTGAGACTTTTTGGGGCTTTTTTTTTTCACACTTCGTGCCCAAAGATGCCTCACCCCCTTGCAGCATGGTGGGGGCTGTTAGGAGCACCATAACATTGGTGTGAGCGATTTGTGGAGCTCAAGGAACAGTTTTCCCCCAGCTTGTGGTTTGGGTTGTGAATTGCTCCTGTCCCTGCTCCTTGTTTCTGTTGTGTGGAAGAGCTCAGAGCTACAGCCTTGCCTTGGAGAACTCTGCTTGGTTGAGGGACCGAAGTTGGAGTTGCTTTGCATTTAGTTTGTGGGTTTTTTTGTCTGCCTCATCAAAGAAAAGCAAATGTGGCCTTTTTCTACCAGCCCTCACTCATGCGAGTTGCAAATTCAGTGAGAGGGAGGCGTGGATAGAAATGACTCCCAGGAGAGAAACAGTCTGAAAGACTCTTAAACAAATTGGAACTGAGCAGCTTTGCTCTTCCCCTGAGGGTTTGACTGTTAAATAAACTCGCCGATGAGCCTGGCTGCACGTGTGTGTTGGTGCAATAAGTGTGTTTGTACACATGGGCTGGGTGTTGCTGGGTGTAAGCCACTGGGATGGGGTGTGCTGGGTGCTGCACTCCTTGGCATGGAGATGCACAAGCAGCCTTGGCTGGTCTTGCTTCCTTCCAGAATTTGCATGGGTTGTTGCTATCAGAGGGAAGCTAACCTGGCCATTCTTTCTTCTCCCTTTCCCTCTCTAGGGTTCCACCTCAGCGGGACAGTAACGGAGCCAGCGACTGCAACAGAACCAGAGATGACCTACAAGGTGGCCATCAGCTTCGACCGCTGCAAAATCACCTCAGTGACGTGTGGCTGCGGGAACAAGGACATTTTTTACTGCGCTCATGTCGTGGCGCTTTCACTGTACAGGATCCGCAAGCCGGACCAGGTCAAACTCCGTCTTCCCATCTCAGAGACCCTTTTCCAGATGAACAGGGACCAGCTCCAGAAGTTTGTTCAGTATTTGATCACAGCACACCACACTGAGGTGCTGCCCACCGCCCAGAAGTTGGCTGATGAGATCCTGTCATCCAACTCAGAGATCAACCAAGTGCACGGTAATTCCTCCCTCGCTGGGTGACCCAGCACTGGTTCACTCTGTGTTTGGGGCTGGGGTGGTGGTTTTGATGCTGACAGTGATGGTCTTCATTTTGCCACTTGTCTGTTGCTGCACAGGGAGAGCTGGCAGTCACAGTGATATTAATGCATGGGTGTTGGGACCACATCACAGGGGAGTCCCTGTCCTGCCCTCTGCTCTTCTCTATGTGTTTATCTGTCAAACACTGGCTTCGACAGTCAGGAAAAGGCAGAGCAGACAGGCTGGTGCTGCACAAGGCACAGCTCAAGTGGAATGGAGAAGCCAAGAATGGAGGAAGGCAGCCCATTTAGTCCCCAGCACAGAAGGATGTGGTGCTGGGCCCCTGCAGAGTGGGAGGTACAGTGGGGATGTGGCTCCTCCAGCGCGTGGGGACATGGTGTCAGCCCCAGCCCTGCACGTTGCTAAGTCAGATGCGGATGAGCCGTCGGGAGATAAAGCTTTAATCTCCATGGGCGTTAATTTGCCCATAATAAATGAACGCTGTTGTTCTGACCTACTGCACAAAGGCAGCAGAGATGTGTCCTGGGGCTTTGTGTTTGGAAGATGCTTTTGACTTCCTCTCCTGGAAATCCTGTGGATGGTGCCCATCCCAGCCCTGCTCCACTTGCCCACTGGCTCAAGAGGTGGCCCAGGCTCCTGGGGGTCTCCTGCTGTGTCTTTCCAAGGAGCCCAGGAGATGAGGTTGCCCAGGGTCTGCAACAATGAGCTGCTCCCCACTGTGCCTGTCCCACCAGCTGTAGAGCAGAGATAATAAACACTTATCTGCCACGGAAGGGCGTTGCAGGGATTAACACATGCCTGTTAAGTGCTCTGAAGATGAAAAGCCCCATATGCAGCCTAAAATATCATCTAAACTGGATGAATCCACATGTGGAGGTGAGGCCGGGGTTCACCTCCTGATGGCAGCTCTGATCTTAGATGTTTTCCCCTCCCTCTGTTTGGTTGTTCCTGCTCCTACCTTGGGAGGGGCCTCTGTCTCCTCTGCTGGGTCACATCTGCTGTGTGTGTGGTTGTGCTTATATAACTGGCATTGGTGAGGACCGGAGGGTCCTCAGTTTTTGTCATTATAGAAGAATGAGGAGCTGTGAGACTGCAAGGATCTGGTGAGGGCCATTTTCTCCCTGAGCTGATCTACTGTAGCTGAGGCTGGGCAAGATCCCTTCTTGGCCATTGTTTGAGGCTGCTTTCTCCTAAGCAGATTGAAGAAAAGCTTTTAAGGCTCTGAATATGTATTGCTCTAGAGTCAGCAAAAGGCTGGTGATTGAGAGTCTTACAAAGATACAGATGTTGGCTCTGGTTCAATATCTGCCTCTTGTTTTTACAAGTGGTTTAAAAAAAAAACAAACAAAGCAAAAATTCTCAGTCCCTTCAGACTCATGCAAATTCATGCACTCCAGCATGCAATTTTGAACCAACAGAGATGTGTTGGCTTACCCTACAGAAGGTGCACCTATCTGACACCCTTGTGGCTGCCCAGCTGGTCACAAGTGAGTAAAGGCCTCTGCAAGCAAGAGAGCAGCCTTGTCTCATCCTGGGGCAGGATACTGATCAGCCTTAGAATGAAGAGTTAATCTAAGGTGACCTATAACCCATAGATAGTGCACCGTGTGAAAAGAAAGGCTCCAAAAACCTCACATTCAGGTTCAGAATGATGCTGTCCAGGGCTTTGGCCAGTGTTACAAGCTTTGTCCTCCTCATCCTGCCAGAAGCACAGCCGCAGAGCTACTTGAGCCCCGGCTGGGGAAGGGCTGCAGGCATGTGAGGCCATGCATGGGAGAGCAGTTTGGGGGTTTTCAGTTGAAGGGGATCCAAATTTGCCCTTGCCCTTCCCAGCTGTGGTTCATGCATTCATAGTAGGTCCCTGATCATGGGATTAGTAATTGTTTGAGCTATGCTTTATATAGAGCTCTATGGGCTTCTGTGTGCATTTTTTGGCCATGCCTAGTTCAGACCCTTGGGGTCACACCTTAGTTCACCTTGGAATTGATGTCGAGGTGGCTTTTAGCAAGCCAGCCTCTGCAGCCCAAACAGTAATCTGGTATGCACATTGGACACCTGAGGTTATTACACCTTGGAACAAGAACAGCCTCCAGACTTCCATACACCACACCCCCCACCTGTTTCTTCTGAGGAGAGGTCTGTTGACCTTTGTGTCAGCATCAGGTCTTCCCCACCTGCCTCTGATCACCCAAAGGACTGCTCCTTCTGAATTGATGGTGAGCTTGTGGGATGGAGGAGCTGATTCTGCACCAGGCTTGCTGGGGAGTGCCCCTTGTACAAGGGGATTGTCTGGTTTTGTAAAATAAGGCTTTCAGGGATGCTCCTTCTCCTCCTGCAGAGCCTGAGTGGCAGAGAAAATTACTGACCATTGTCTGGTGTGTTCGGCTACAGGCATCAGAGCTTTGTTCCTTGCAGGAGTCTGTAGCCGTGGGCTGTGCACCGTGTGCCGATCTTCCCGGCTGTCTTCCTAGAAAGAAATGCAAACTATCCAGTAATGATGGAGTCTTGGAGCGCAGCCAAGGCGCTCGCGTGTTCTCGAAGGATTGAGTCCCAAGCAGAGCACCTAGGTGTGCCTGCTGCTCTGCTCCCCACTTGACCTCTGCCTGCTGAAGTGGGTCACATTTCTGCTCCTGTGGATGGCTGCAAAGGGCAGTGTGCTCAGAGCAAGAGTGTCTCACATGTCTGGCACCTCCGCGCTTGGTGTCTGGAGTGGCAGCTGGAGTGAGGGGACCCAGCGTGCTTTTCAGTGCTGTTGTGTCCTCTCCCCAAGGGAATAAAGTCAGCCCAGCACAGAACAAAGCTGCAAGGGTGTCAGTGCACCAGCACAAGTGTCTCTTGGCTGCTTGGCCTTTCCCAGTGGGGTGAATGCTGAGGGCAGCCAGCACCTGCAGCTGGAGAGCTTGGATCCAACAGCCAGGACTCCAGTGGAGTGAGGATCATCTGATGGTGGCCACCTTGGGACCCTTCTCCCTCTGCTCTTCTGAGACCATCTGCCCAGGGCTTGCATTGGCTTGCCGTGGCGCCACTCTGGCTCAGGGTAAATGCAATGTGAGAAAGTGGCTTAGGGCCACCAGCCGTTGTGGGACATACTGGGCTTAGATGGGATTGGTGCAGCTTTGCTCTACCACCATGAAACCTGGAAAGAATATGTCCTCCTGAGGCTTGAATGAGGACCAGAGAGTGATTGCTTTGATGCAGTAAAGTACTGCAGAGAGCACCAGAAGATATAGGAGAGGGTAAGGCCGAGAAAGAGCTAAAATGGGAATTGTAGGCAGAGAGGGAGATTTGGGGGACAAAAGCAAGCAATGTGAAGGAGAGGGAACTCAGAAGCACCAATGAGTCCTAACAGCAGTGCTGGATTTCCTGCTCTCACAGCATGGATCCAGCAGCCATTAGCAGCCAGTGTGCAGGATCCAAGCCTTCCAGCAGACTTGGGAGATGGCAATCATCTGCTCTGTTATTTTGATTCATGCTGGTAGGGAATGATTTGAAGAGAAACGCCAGATCAGTGTGGGGTGTACAGGAGGAAAGCTGTGTCTCAGATGCATTGAGCTTGGTTGGGATATCTGGACTTTGGGAGCAAACACTGGATTCTTCCTGAGGGCAAAAGCAGTCTGTGGCCAAGGAGAGGAGGCTGATGGAAACCACTGCAGGGCCAGACACAGTGGTCATTAAAATCTGTAATTAGAAACCTAAAGACAGGACAGTGACTGTGGGCCCTGATTTGGGGTTTAGAGGTATCCTTCATGCATCATCAATGAATTCTCCTCGTTCCTTGCGTAAGGAGCAGGAGGTTTTGGCAGACCCAGTGTTTGCAGGTCCATAATTCACCCTGCTTGAGCAGCACTTGGGCATGGCAGAGAATGCTGCTGCCCTAAGCCCAGGAGACATGGTTGCGGTGGTCTGTCTGCCCTACAGGAGAGCCAGTGGATGACATTGCGTCTGTGATGCTCAGCTGATGCCATTGAAGGGCTTGGGATACTCTTCTCAGCCAGAAGTGGGAAAAACCACAAAACCTCTGCTGTCATACAGTGCAGGGGCAGCTCCTTCTGAGGACAAGCCAGTGTGAATCACCAAGGGGCCTCTGTGATCCTGCAGGGACTCAGGAGCTTCCTTGGAGGAGAGGACCTTTGGAAAACTCATAGGAATAGTCCTTCAGACATTGGCATGGGAAAAGCAGATCTGCTTATGCAAAGGCCATAAGGAGCCCTCTGCCTCATCCATTCCCTTTTGTCCCAGATGCTTTCTTGACCACTTTGAGCCTCCCTTAACTCTTGGGCTAATACTGTCCTTCACCCACTGGCTCATCTTGCTCCTTGTGCAAAGCTAGTTGTCTGCCAGGTCGGCGTGCAGGAAGTCCCTGCCTGCTTCTCCTGTCACACCAAGCCAGGGCTGATGTTTGAGGAGTCCTCAGGCAGTCTTTAACTTTCAGGTCATCCTGAGACAGCGTCTGGAGGGCAGCACCAGTAAATCTATTTGAAATTCTGCCTTCCCGCTGTGGAGGAGGAGAAGGTCAGATCTCTAGGGAATTCATGTTCCTGTTTGCTGAGCTGATATGGATTTAGGAGAAAATAACACACCTGAGTGCTGGAAAGGAAAGGCAGCTCTTCTGTCTTGTCTTGCAGAGCCGCCCAGGTTGCCAAATGACCCCGGAGCACGAGTGGTGCTTGACAAGCAGCTTCCAAAGTTGGCTGCACCAGATAATGGTACTAGCTGGACCAGAGTTCCTGTCCTCCATGCTGGGAGCCAGTCCAGATTCACTTGCCCCATCACTGTCAGGTGTGTGTGAATCTTCAGGCCACCCTGGAGGCTCCACCCAATCCACCTCTGCTTGAAAATGAGCGGAAGCCTTAGAGGAGCTGGATTCCTTGCTTTGCTGCTATTTTTAATCCCTTGTTAGAGTTCATTTCCTTTCTGGTGCCTGGTTATTTTCTCTCCAAGGTTTTCTGCTGTTTGCTTATTTGTACATGTCCTCCCCACCCCCTGCCCTGAGCTGTTCCTTCACGTCTGTTTTCTCTCTGGACACTGGAGAAGCAGCCTGGAGGTGTTCAGCGACGCCACCACATGCAGTCATGAGGTGGCCCGTGTGAACTGCCACCACCACATTCAGCCCTGCTCCAGGCACCACTGACCCCAGAGCCCAAACCACCAGCAGGTGCTGGGCACAGCTGCGTGAGATGACCGTGGGGGAGATGCCAGAGCAGGCACCTTAATGCTGGGTGGCTTTTAGCATCAGTTTATCAGCTCCAGGCACTGATTAAAATTAATGATTATCCCTTTTTCTTTGTGTCACCACTCCTGCTTCAGGTGATGCGCTCTGGGAGTGCTTTCCACACTACCCAGTTGATTATCTCCCCTTCTTGGGTTCAGGAGCTTGGGTTTGGGATGTGCCAGTGCCTTGGCATGACTTGGAAACCTGCTGTTTTCCAGTCCAGGAGAGCCTTTCATTTTCTTTAAGTTGGGCAGCTAATCTCTGAGCAAGTCATTGAGTTTTCCATGCCTGGCTTCACTCTTTCTAATTTGTTGATTTTTCCAGTCCTTATTTCTTATCCTTTGCATTTGTCTGGAGAAGTCTTGCTTGGCTGTGAGACAGTTAAACCTCGAGCCCTCAGCAAGGAGGGAGTCCTGCTCCGAGTGTGATGGATTGCATTTTTATCTCTGTTTCTACAGCCAGTGTAAACGGGCTGGTTGAAC